>NW_009623131.1:19018-21309 GCF_000690535.1 Cariama cristata
TCTTTTCCAGTGCGCCCCCAGCCTCTGTAACCACACTGGAGTAATACGCCTAAAAATATTATGCTTTTCATGGCTGTGTAATTTTGACAAGTGCTGTATTTATTACAATCATTCATATTTTCTTACATTTTTATTTATTTCCTAAATAAAGCTCACTCACTTCAAAAAGGTTTGCATGTTACTTTCACTGTAAAATAGGGAATTGAGCAACTTGGAGATGCGATGATAGCGGTTTGCTATAGAAACAGCTGAGCAGTGCTGCAGCACTCACCTGCTTCTCCTGTAGTAGCACCAAGCAGGTGTAGCCAGCGTGGGGTCCAGCCGTGCTGGCACGGCCCGACGACCCAGAAAGACCCAGCTCGTCCCGAAGAGCTGATGATGCCAACCGAGGCGCGGGGGATGACGTGCCTTGCCCACGGTCCTGCAGGAAATCGGTGGAAACTTTGGGAATGAACCCTGCAGCATCTCTGCTGTCATGTCAGTGCCACAGCGATGGGGTCACCTTTTCTTTGCCTCTGGAAGTCGGTGTGTTTGTACGGAAGACGTAACACCCGATAGATGGGGGTTTGACCTGGAAAATGGAACAAAGGGTTGTACAATGCCAACTCCCGTGGCGCTACCCCCCCGCCAGCCGGGCCCCGTGCGTGGGGGGATCTGGGTGCAGGGAGGTGAGCGTGGGGGACCACGGCAGGATGGGGCCCAGCCAGCTTATTTCCAGAGCCGCTGGAAATTAATTAGCTGCTTTTATCGTAGTGGGCATTGACTTCCCAGGGCGGCTTGGCTGCCTCTTGGCTCCACCGTGACTTTTTTGTGCAAAATCCTTTTCCATGTAGAGCTGTTATTTCTTCAAAATAATTCGGGGGGTTTTCCTTGCGTGTGAGAGACAGAGAGAGAAGGTGGGGGGAAATGAGTAAAACCGTGTGTGGGTGAGAGCTGGGGAAAGAGAGAAAGTGCGTGGGAGAGAAGATATGAATATGTGTGTGCCAGAGAGAATATTTATGTGTATGTGTCTGCATCGAGGGAAGCAAAAATGTATGTGTGCGCTTACGTGTGTGTGCAGGTTGAGAGATACATCCAGCGGAGAGTGAATGACCCGACGCCTCTGTGCTTTTCTCTAGTGTGATTCTACCAGGAGTAATTACACTGATTTTCTTCAAATCCCGTGCACTGACAGGTTTTCACTGACGGCAGGAGCCCGGTGTCGCTGCAGGCAGGAGGTCAAATCGCCCAGAAGCAGCACAAGCTGCAGGGAAGCAGAAGCATCCATAACTGGCCAAATAAATACCCCGGAGAAAGGACACGATGCAGCAGGGCTCTGTCCATCCCGATGTGACCGACACCAGTCTGGGCCTGACCCAGGGCAGGACGGGGTGGGCTGGAGACCTCGCTCTGCAGCGGGGAGCAGGGGGACCCCGCGCAGCCCTTGCTGGGGCATCCTCCTTGGAGGACAGGGCTGATGATGGAAGAAGGGACCCGCTTGGTAAAAATCGATTTTAAAAGTTTATTGGAAGCCCTTTATTTCCAGTTTTCTTTCTAGCCAGAGATTCCCAATGGGGAAATCCCTGAAGGAAAATGGGAGGTAGGCTGCAGGGCTGTAGAGTTTGGAGGTCCCTGTGCTCATCGTCCCGCAGCGCAGGGCTGGGGCAGAGGTGCCTCTGAGCGCTTCCACCGGAGGACCGTGGTGCGGAGCCAGCTTTTGGGGTGACTCAGGCCTGGATGGCAAATGTCTGCAAAGGGAGGGAATTTGTTACTGGCTGTATCTGTGGGGTGGACAGCTCGTTGGTGTAAAACCGTCCCCGGGGCGGGATGTGGATGAAGCATTGCTCATTTACAGCAGGTAAAAGCCAGCCTCCTGGGAAGCAGAGGCAAGCTGAACTGCCGTGAAACTTGTGAAAGTGGAACGTTTATTGTGGGCTCTGCGTAATGGATGGGAAGGTCCTGAGGTTACTCATGGCCTGAAAAGCAGCCGGGCACCCTGGAGGCACAGGCTCAAGCCCGGGGATGGAGCCCATGAGGGAGCATCGCGGGCTGGAGGAGCAGGGCCGGCTCGGGGGCTGCCCTCGGCTCCTGGAGGGGAAAAGCCAAGAGCTGGAGCCCGTCGTTCCCGCGTGCGGGTTGGGAACACCCTGCTAGGGCAAAGGGGGAGCAAACTCCCCCAAGGCAAGCGAGGGGCTCCCAGAGCCACCCGTGGGGCCATGTGCCGGATCTCGGGGTGGCCGGTGGCGGGGGAGTCCCGTCTGCACAGCACCGAGCCCCACGGACACAGCCCGAATTCTTCTCGCACACTGACG
>NW_009623131.1:21357-21661 GCF_000690535.1 Cariama cristata
GCTTACTGCGGTTTTGTAGCTGGGTAAGCGGGGCAAACTTCCCCCGGGAAACGCAGATCTTCACTCTCCATCTTTCACTTTTCCCCAGGAACAAAACAGGCTTTTCTTTCTTTTTTTCTTTCTTTTTTGGGGGGCTGTCTTTTCTAAGCCGTGCTTAGAACTGCAGACGTGCACATAACGTATCTGTGTCAAAATTATGTAAGGGCTCCATTAATATAAAACTTGCACAGCTGTAAGAACACTTACAAGCTCTTCATGTCTTATGCAATTGCATAGAAGCAGGCAAAGAAAGTTAAGTTAAAAA
>NW_009623131.1:21705-21940 GCF_000690535.1 Cariama cristata
ACACGAAACCCAATGCCTAAATGCTCTTCCTTTTAAAGGCACAGCTGGCATAAAACAGCTGAATGTCAGATTTAACTCCTCTGATTCTCGTTACAACCATACCTTTGTTCGAATCTGCCCTTCGGTGGATCACTTTTCTCTGGAAGGGCTCGGACAAGAGGTAACTCCCCCTGTGCCGCGGCGCACAAGGCACCGCCGGAGCATTACCACGTCCGTGTGGAATGCACGGAGCCGC
>NW_009623131.1:21955-22290 GCF_000690535.1 Cariama cristata
CCCCGCCCGTGTGGAATGCACGGAGCCGCGGCCCTTTCCAAACACGGGGCTCCGCTCCGCGCTCTGGTGTTCCTGGAACGGGCTCCTGATTTTCATCTCCAAGACCTTCAGCCACAAAACCGTCTTGATAAGGAAAAGGATGGCACTTACCAGGAAAAAAGCTGAAACTGGAGTGATATCAAGAGTTCTCTGATCCAGCAAATTGCTTCTGTTGTGGAAATGAGCAGCCGGAGTGATTTTTTTGTGGTCTGGACCAAATCAAATGATGCAGAAAAATCAAAGAGATTTTTAGTGAGTTAAATCAGGACTGATTGTTCCGTGTTTAATGGCTAAGA
>NW_009623131.1:22417-23439 GCF_000690535.1 Cariama cristata
AAGCTGAAAAAAAACCAGGCAAACTTTTAGACGTACAAGCCCTTCTTCAGGACAGGAAAAGAACTCACAGCCTGGCACACAGTTGCTTTGAGCTTAACTTGGTTGTGTTGGTCAACCGGATGGTTTCAGTGAGAAGGTGGTTGAGACCCGCGGAGCCAAGGGAAGCGTTGGCCGAGAGAAGGCTGTCAATAGCCCCAAGCTACTTTGTTTGTAGCTACTTTTATGGGCATGGACATGTCCTGTTTTACCAGCTGCATCTCCAGATGGAAACGGCACTCGTGAATTGATTTGAACAGCGTACGAGAGCTGCGCCGGGTTTCGTGGTCTCTGTGCCGCAAGCTCGGCCGCGGGAGGCTCCGGAGCGGCTGCAGGCAGCGCCGGTCCTTTCTGCAGATCCGATCTCCACATCAGGGCTGTAGTTCACAGGCAGCCTCATGTTTGGGTTTCCATTCAATATTCCTCGGCTCCGGTTTCCAAGACTACACGCCAACATACAACCCCTCCTCCCACTCCTGTTTTCAAAGAAAGAAAAACACTGTGAAAAGAAGCTACCCGGTTTCTGGGCAGTTTTCAAAGCAGAAAGGCAGGCAGCGCCAGGAGCTGCTCACCCCACGCACGCCGCCGGCTCTGCTCCCGCCCCAGCGCCCCGCTGGGCTGAGCCGTGATTCTCCGGCTGCTCCGTCCTCCCGCGAGCAGGAAAGCACCTTCCCCACCTTTGCAAGGGCAGGGTGCAGAGGAACCACGAATGTTTTTTAAGGACAAAATGGGGGTGTCGGAGTCATTAACTACCTGGACCTTTATTCAAATCGTTTTGCAAATGCTGGTTTTGTTTGGAAATTCAATAGCAGGGAAGGAGCCGGGGCAACCTGCCCTGGGAGCCCGCCCGAGGAGGGCAGCGGATTGCCGGCACTCGGCTTTGCACCGTTAACTTGGGGTCTCATTAATTTCTGTTCATTTGCTTACAGAATAGTCTGCTTCTAACGACCTGACTTAAACGGAAGCTTCCTTGCTGATCCGGCACG
>NW_009623131.1:23455-23753 GCF_000690535.1 Cariama cristata
GCTCTGCACCCCGGGGCACCCAGCTCTCTTCAGCTGGGGATGTGAGAGCGGCACGGAAATGCTCATGTCGGCGTGGGCCCGGGTGGGTGCTTCTTCCCCAGCGGAGCGCGTCAGGCGTCGTCCCACCGAGGTCCCCGGAGCCCCACCGGTGCGAAACCAGTCGCTCAGCTGTGTCCGACCGCTGCGCCTGCTCTAGGCACTGCCGGCAGCCCCGCACCAGCGTCCGCTGGGGCCGCGAGCCTTCGCACGGTGCTGAAGAAAGGGGATCTCCAGCGGCTCCCCGACCTCCCGCGGGGGG
>NW_009623131.1:24807-25105 GCF_000690535.1 Cariama cristata
TTGCGGTGACACCCAGCACCACCGACTGCAGCGAAGGGAGCAGCGGTGTTTGTCCAAGGGGAGAGTTATGGTGCAAGAGTTATTTTAATCCTGCGGTGACTCATGGCTAACACACCATGACCCACCGCAGAGTTTGGTCGTTTGACTGTTTTGAAGATGCGTCAGGTTCCCCGTGAAGGCGAAGGATGGTGTTTCACGCCGGGGAACGAACGAGCTGCCATTTTTTTCAGCTGCCTAAACCTCTGCAACCGTGGGCCCAGCTGGGCAGAGGCACAGCACGGCACGGCCTGGCACAGCA
>NW_009623131.1:25161-25458 GCF_000690535.1 Cariama cristata
CGCAGGCGGGGCGCCCCCCCCCCCGCCAGCATCTTCACGTTGCACTAGGCTTTGCCTTACGCAGGGAGACCCACGAAGCAAAGAGAACGGCCTTACAGCACCCATCCCTCGGGGAAGCCCGTCTCCCACAGGCGCAGCATTCCCTACGCGCTGCCGAGGGCCAGTCACAGCGCGAGGAGCGCTCAGACACCAACGTTTTACGGGAAAGTCGGGTTAAATTATTTCTAAGATGACGGAGTTACACACAGGTGTTTAAAAGGCGGCTCAGTACCGTGCCGTTCACCCCCGATGCCCAGA
>NW_009623131.1:25588-25807 GCF_000690535.1 Cariama cristata
GCCCGGACCCTGCGGCAGGAATCCGCTTCTCTACCGCCTGAGCGGGCCTGAAAACATTTCTTTTTTGGCAGCACTTTCCAACAAACAGCAAATCCTTACGATTTCTTCTTGGCACCGACCAAAGCATTTTTTCAGTGATTGACATTCTCTGCTGAGATTCAGAGAAAGGCTGCCCCCCTTTCTAGGAATCCCGGCGAGCACAGGTCGTTCCCTGGCCTG
>NW_009623132.1:0-208 GCF_000690535.1 Cariama cristata
CTGCATCCCTTCCTCCCCACCCCAACCCCTCCCGCTTCGCTCCCCCAGCAGCTCAAACCCCCAAGGACAGCAGAAACCCAGTTGAGGGCACTTGGGGTCTTGGCAAAGAAGCAGAGAGGTGTGGAGGAGCTGGGAATTACCTTGGATTGGGCTGGGAGGGGGGATCCGTGGGGATGGGTGGGAACGCTGTGGGTAACTGGGGTGATGA
>NW_009623132.1:345-1972 GCF_000690535.1 Cariama cristata
GGGTCCCATTCGGCAGCTGGGATTGGTTTAGTCTGGTGGAGGATGCTTGGATGCCTGCGGATGCATGGCTGGATGTCGCGGTGGAGTATCTGTGAACGGAGCAGGGCTGCTCTGCAACCCCGCACCCTGCGGTCCTGCTTTTGGGGTGCTCTGCACCTGCCTTTCCCTGGCTGTGCAAGGAATCCTCTGCTTTATTGAGAACTTCAGTGTTATTTACCCCAGAGACCAGACTGGCCCCAGATGTGAATATGCATTGAGACAGCTTGGGAAAAAACCTCTGAAAATACACACAAAAATCATGTTTAAATGTGCCCAGCGGACCATAATGTCTCCTCACAGATCGGGTGCTGTCTGTCAAATTTAAATATGCATTTTAGATTCCCTGCTTGATATCGAAAAACAAACAACCCCAAATATCCCAGAAAAGCTCCACCAGCTAAATACATATTTATAAATGGGGGTTTTTTGTGTCTTGGAAATCAAACAAATGAAACAGGCCAGTGCCCTGTTCAGTCCTGCAGAGCTGATGAGCAGTGATAGATTTGTTTGCCTGACCAAAAGCACATTTGTTCCCATTTTGCAGATGGGAAAGCAAAGGCATCGATGTACTAAAGGTCCAAACCGAGGTCATCCTCAAAGCTGCGCTCGGCAGTTCGGGTGCTAGCCTAATTGGCCAAAAGAAATGCAAGGTGAGCAGCTAAGTGTGTGCTGGATTTGGGTAATAGTCATTGCCAGGTGAAAAAATGAAAACGCATACAGGAGAAATGTGGTGGGAGGAAAAAAAAGGTAAGAATGGATTGTTTTGAAATTTGCCCAAATATAGCTTTTCAACTCAGGTTTTGAAAGCAGAGCAACATGTTTGTTCTGTGCCCATCAAACATTTCTGTTAATTAGAAATGATTTCTTTGTTCATTTCCTTTAGTTCCTTGAGGATAACAATATTTCTTTTCGCCTTGGGTGGATTCCAAGCTCGCTGTGTGGGTTTTTGGAGAACGAGCTGCAGCCGGAGGATTCAGCTTGAGCCCTGAAGCAGCACGGTCCCCTCTGGGGACAGATGTCCCTGTCCTGGGCTGTCGGCATAGGATGCAGGCACGTGTGCCTTGCAGCCCTGGGAAATCCCAAATGCCTCCTTGCAGCTGGTTTCCCAAAACGCTTGTGAACTAATGGATAAATCTGCTTGATGTCGGCGGTTTGGGTGTCAATTAAAGAGAAGTCCAGGACAGAAATGTCACCATCCTCAAGCTGAGTGAGGCATTAGACTCGTCATTTTTTATTTAGTGCGATGATTTAGCTCTTTCAGAGGTCAAGGTTGTTGCGAACAACGTAACTCTACTCCTATTAAAAGAAAAAGGTCCCTGGACGCGTTTTCTTTGGCATGTTCCTAAAGATGCGGGAGACGGGATACCTTCAGCAGATAATGTGAGAATATGGTTAAAAGCTTTTAAAAACTTGTGATTTATTCATGCAGAGTAGAAAATGAATAGAGTTTAATGACTAAAAGCCAGAGAAAGTTTGTCCTGGCAGTGCGTGCTTGGCTCCCATCCCTCGCCGAGTGAAGGTAACCCTCTCGAGAGCACGATGGATACGGCTTTGTGCACCGAAAGTGCCCTTCCTGCTGCTCTTAGTG
>NW_009623132.1:2003-4553 GCF_000690535.1 Cariama cristata
TGCTTTGTATGAAAATAATGCGAGATAAGAGATGTGTGCAGGGAGGGGGATGCGGTTGCCGTCTCTGTGATTAGTCTGCGTCGAGCTGCAACAAGTGGGTGGGAGAAACCTGGGGAAGAAAGACAGCAGGGGAGGAAATTATTGGGATTTTGTGGCTGGATTTGAATACAAGGTGTTTGGTGGCAAAGAGGAGCTGAAGGGCTCCAGCCCCGGCTCTGTAGCAGCTTGGGGGAATTAATGTCTGCAGCTGAGCGTTTGTGGATGCGTCATCCTTCCAGGAATGGTGCACGCCTGATGTGGGGCATCTCTTTTCCAGATGTTCCCTGAGATGATGAGTTCAATGCAAAAAGGAGTTTTGAGGGAGAAGAGTTCAGGGAACCGATGGGTCCTGAGGGACCAAGGATGGTGGGAGGATGCCCAGGCAGATGAGCACAAAGACTAAGGAGAGGAGCAGGATGAAACCCTGGGACAGGAGATGGGGAGGTGGAGGAGTTGGTGACCACTGGTACCAAAAAGCTGGGGGGGATTGATAGTGGAAGTCCAAAGTATTGGCCTAAAAGTACACTTGGGCTGGCCTGGAACACAGAAAGAGACCTTTAGCCCTGACTTAGTGGAGAAAGATTGTTTTGAGCAAAACTAAAGATTTTAGTTTGTCTTTAAGCATTAAAAAATGCTTACAATTTGTTTTTACAAAGCTGCACTGAATATAAAATAAGAAACATTTTTTTTTTGTTTAGAAAATGTCAAAAAAAAGTGTTATTTCTTTTAGAGATTTGTCTTTGCAACCTTCTTTTTGGCAATGCAGCAAACTCGAGCTCTAGCTGGCAAATACTTTGTTCTGAGGGTGGATGTGGGAGGGGGGACATGGCAGGGGCAGCTGACAGAGAGGCGGAAAGCAGAGTCCGATGCCCTGCGCTGGGGATGCTCGGGGCTTGGCAGGGGTGTGGGAGTGTGCCAAGGGGGGTCTGGAAAAAAAAAGGGGGGGGAAGGTAGCAGCCTGGAAGGGGAGAATTGCGTTAGAGAGCCTGAGAAGCACTCCTTGGGCTCGGTGGGAATGGGATGGTACCGGGTCTGCAGGGGCAGGTACCCTGGGCTCAGTGTGCTTTTGGGAAAAAGAAGGAAAAAAATACGGCTCTGGTTGGGATGCACAGAGAAGACTGCTTCTCAATTTCAGAGATTTTGTGCGAAAAACACCCACTCATGCTAAAAAGCTTAGCTTGCTTGCTGGTTTGCCTCTCTTGGCAGTAGGCAGAGCTGCCGGCAGCTTCCCAGGGAGGGGAGCAGAGCCTGCAGAGGGGCAGGGGTGAGCCAAGGGGCTGAAGCCCAGGGGCTGCCCCACGGACCAGCTCCAATCTGGGAACAAAAAAATTTCCAAGCCCCTTTGCAGGCAGCTGGTGCATGAGGAGTCGGTGGGACAGGGCCTGTCCCTGGTTGCTCCCTCCATCCCGGGTACCACTGCCAGCCGGTGCTGGGAGGGATGCTCAGGGGGTCGATGCCCGCATTTAACTCCCCGGTTGCAGAGTGAGACCCGCAGAAGAGCAAGTGTGCGTGTGTCAGTCAGCATCTTGAACCAATGGGTGCCTGGTAGGAGGTCTGCTTTCGGTGCACGCACGGAGCCCGGTGCTCCTTCTGCTAGTTGTGTGTGCGTGCGTGTGTGTGTGTGTGTGCAAGGCAAAATCAGAGACACTGACTGCCTGCTCGTGTCTCTCTCTCTCTCTCTAGCTCACTAACTCAGTCTCCCTCCCTCTGCAAACATTGGATTTAAACCTGCTCAGAATTCAACGCAGACGAAAGCAGCGGCGGCAGGACAAACAAGCCGCTAGTCTACCGCAGCTCCAAGATGTACCATCCTGCCTGCTGGATCGTCTTCACGGCCACAACTGCCCTGCTCTTCATCCCAGGTAGTGCAAAAAAAGCTTTTTCTCCAGGGGATTGGGGGATATGGGCTCACAGGGTGAGAGAACCGAGCGGTATGCACGCGTCGGGGACCCCGACTTCATGCACATTGCGCACGAACGCACATATGCGGGCAGGCAGTGAGTTGCTCTGCAGCAGGGAATTGCCAAGTGCTCCCAGCGAGCGGGGTTCAAAGAGCCGTGCCCATCACCCCCCGCAGCAGGGCTGGCCCCCTCCGGGTGGGCACCAAGCCCCACGGACCTGAGTGGTGCTGGCATCTGCGGCAGGGGTTGCACCGCAGCCCCCGGACTGGGCAGAGTCCGTCTCCTCAGGCAACCTCTGGCTGTAAATGATGGGGTCACGGAGCTTTTTCCCCCTCAAAGTTGGGCAGCTCTTCTGCCCTCCCTCTCTCCAGAGCTGTCACGCTATTCCCTGTGTTCCCCCTCATCCCTGTTTCCTACCAGGCAAACTCAGGTGCTTACCCCTCGCTCCTTTTTACAAAGTGAAAATGAGCCCCACGATCCCGGCACCCGGGGGGGACCACGTCGGGCTGCGGCGAAGGTGCCGCAACCTCCATGAGCCAAGCAGGTGGCTCCCGAAATGTGGGTTGGCCTTGTCCCCATGGCTCATCAGGGGAGGATGAGGGGGGAGATG
>NW_009623132.1:4636-6377 GCF_000690535.1 Cariama cristata
GGGGGGAGGTGTGGGGGCGGACAGCAGATCTGCACGCCGGTTGGGTGGGGGGGGGGAGGTCATGGCATTTTTTTGATGATGATGTGCGCTTTTAGCAGCTGAAAAGATTACAGTCCCTCTGCAAGCAGATGGGGACTGGGTGTCAAGGCTCAGATCCGATTTTAACCCGACATGTGTTTTTCGTGACTGTCAGTGAGAATGATGTTGGACTCGGGAGGGCAGGGAAGAGGCACGGCTATAATTTCAGCAGCTTTCCATGGTTTGGTTACTGTGCTTTGCTGTGCAGGGCTGGCGTGTGTGGGAAGAGGATGAGGCTGGCGAGGGGAGAGGTTAGCTGTGTCACAGCTGGAAAACAGCCCTTTCCACAGCTGTGACGAGCACGAGGGGACTCGGGCTAAAACTTGCTTGCGGAGGCTCGTGCCGTGGGACTGTCCACATCCCAGGGTCCCGTGTCAGAGCAGTGCCACGCTGCAGCCCAAGTGATCAGCGGGTACAAGAGCCCCTGGACTGGGGCCGGGTACCATGGATGCTCCGTGGGATTGCAGGGGGATGTGGTGTGCGTTAGCCCTGGGGGACCAGTGCTGTCCCCTGGGGGGCCAGTACCGTCCCCTGGGGGGTGCGTTGAGGAGTGCTGATGGGGAACTTATGACAGTGATGCTTCCAGCTCTTCAGCAATGCCTTAAACCCAAATGGTGCACCTATAGTTTAGCACGTGAGCGTGAGAAGGATGACGTGGCTGCCTGAGCTGCCCGACTTTGCCGAGTGCAAGGGGGATTTTATTGAAAATATTATCTTGAGGGAGGTGAGGCAGGTGTGCCTGGTGTGGGGGCAGCTCGCCTCACCAACGCTGTGCCGAGTAAAACGTTGGCTCCATCATCCTCTTGCTAGACGAGGTTCCTCTGGGTCGAAATTGCCAAGAAACGGATGCAAGGCAGCCGTGTGGTTCAAATGGGAGGACGTGTGACACTTGATGGCCTGTCATCAAGATGTCCTTAAGCTGCAGGAGCTGGCAGAGACCGGCACGGAGCGTTTGCCGTTTGCTGGTGCCCTGCTGCAGTTTCCTCGGGACGTGGCTGCTTGGCCCAAGGCCTGGGCTAGCTCTGACATCTGTGTGTGCCAGGGAAGGAAAAGTCCCATGCCTTTAAGCCCCTTGTAACTTGGGAGAGGTTTCATGATCTGCGCTTACACAGTTGTAGCTTTCCCTTCTTGTTTCTATTAAACAGCAATATCTGCTTTGGCTTTGAATGTCCCCTGAGTCAAACCGGCCCAGGACTTTGCCCAACTGGGCTCAGCCGCTAATCCATCAAACCAAAACCTCCTGCCTGCCTTAAAGGAAGGGAAATATTCCGGTGCACGGGGTTGGTTGCTGGGTGCTTTGCCTTCCTGCCCCCACACCGACCACTTTCTGCCTCGAAGCATGGGATATGAACATCTCCTCTCCTTTTTAGCTTTGCACGGCTTTGCAGAGGTTGGATGTTTTCCCTCCCTTGCCCAACCTGGCCACAGCACTGATTTCAGTCGTGGTTTCATCGCCGTGGGCTGTGACACAAGTCGTGTTGGCAAAGTCTCCCTGGATGGCAGCCGGTGCGGAGAGAAGTCGAATGGTCCCTGCCAACCCTCGGAGCCTGCGCCTTCCCAGAGTGGGGTTTTTTTGGGGGCTGTTTATTATTTGCAAGTGTAATCCCACGTGTTTTATGCAGGTGACGCTCCCCTGGGATATGCAGAGGCTGTTTGTGAAGTG
>NW_009623132.1:6394-24853 GCF_000690535.1 Cariama cristata
TTTATCCGAATCCTGCGGGAGTTTCGCACGAGGTGGTTAAAGTGAGAAGGGAACATGCTTTTGGAAGGTGTAATTAGAGTGAAGGGAAACATCACAACTTGAAGGCTCCTGCAGAAAATAGCATCGCAAAGTTATTATTAGCTGTAATAGCTTATTTACCATTTTTTTTCCTCTTTCTCTTTCTCCCCCTTCTGTTCTTCCCCCCCCCTTACTTTTGTTAGGAAAGATGCGTTTTTCCCATTGGGGCTCATGTCGTCTCGTTACCAATTTACTCCCGTGGAATCTAAAGACACGAAAGGTTAATGCAATAATGAAACCCTGACCCCTCTGGTCATAGATAGCATCTTACTCTGCAGCTTTTTATTTCTTTGTAACACAAGTTTCCATCCGAAATAATGTTGAAGGCTTAATGCTGTTGTCATCTGGTGCCTTGGGGGAGGCGGGTTCCTGGACATCAGTTGCTCTCTGAGGTGGGCTCTTTCTGATGGGAAGGATGCTGAGGATTTTTAATGAGCTCAGCGCTGCAGGATGGGGAGGTGGAATAGATAATTTAATTGTCCAGCTATTTGTAAATGCTTTGAACTGCTGGGCATTTTGGGTGCCGTTGTTTTGAGAGGTAGCAGGGTGAGTTGTGATGCCACTGGAGAATGAATTTGGGGCAGGGGGGAGTATATTTGGCTAATCTGCAGTTACGGTGTGACATCATGGCTCTACAGGTGGCAAAAATCAATGCACATCAGCTTCTTCAGACATTTTTATTGCTGCCTTTGCTGGCTTGGCGAAATGACTTGTCATGGCAGCGGCTCCTTTCAGAGGTCAGAAATCTGGCAGTACAGGGTGAGATGGACCATCCCATTTTTCACTGCTCCTGGGCATCAGGGTCAAGATAAAGTTGCAGAGTTTGGAGAGTCCCCCAGTGCTCTGCCATCACCCCTTGCCCCCAGGACCTCCTTTCTGCGTCCTCCCAGGGACTCTGGCTTTGCAGCCCCTTGCCTCCCCTGCTTCATCCTTGCTTGGGCGGCCTGGTTGTAAATCCAGTCTAAAGTTAAGAAACAGACATTGCAGGAGTTAAAAACACCTTTCCATCCGTTCCTGGTACGGAGCCCCTGCCACAGGAGCACACTTTTCCTTTTGGCACCACCGCCTGGGATGTGGCCATCACCTCTCTCTGTTGGGGATGCCGGACTGGCAGAGGGCTGCTGATCCCTGCAGCTAAGCCCAAGAATAAGTACCTGGAGCACATTAGTTCTGCTTTAGTGTCATTTCAATATGAGCGAGAGGGACTTAAAGGGATTTTCTGTGCTCTCCTGAAGGCTGGGAATAGTAGTGGTTAAGGCTCTGCAGCCGTCAGTCCTCCATCAGCCAGAGATGCTGGGGAGGAGGTCCCAGCAGGACGGGGAGCCTGCATCAGCAGGCGTCAGCCCAAAACCACTGCCTCATCTTCCTCTGCCCAAGGCTTGGGTTGTAGTTTTCCTTTTGGAGGTCAATTCCTCCATCCCCTGGATCCTGGGACAAGGAGAAAGCTGTCCTTGGCCTTTTAGAGGGTGTTTTGTTTCTGCTGGGGAGGAGCTGTGCTTGCTGTCATTTCCAGATGAGGCGGGGAGGGAATGTGATGGGAAAATGGGCACAAACAGCTTGTGCTCCATGCAAATCCTCGTGCACAAGTTTTCCGAACAATTCGCTCTGGGGGCTGTGGGTTTCAGGCCCGGTGGCTCCGGCAGCTGCCTTCCAGGATGCCCCAAAGTGTTGAACCTTGCTTTGTGTTTTCCAGCAGCTTCTCTTTGACAGCGTCCCCTTTGTGCATTCACTAGTTGCAGACGGCCCGCTGGAGGAGCTTCTGCTGGTGCGAATCCCTGTGAAAACCTGAAAAAGGAGAAATGTTTCAAAGGCACCGATGGGAGCTGGGTGCCTTAGCTGGTGCCTTTGAAAATCTTTTCCCCAAAGGCTTGAATATTTGGTTATGGCAAATTTCGAGCTGCGTAAACAGCTGTGTTCATATTTTACACCTGAATATGCAATTTGAAGTTTGCGTTCTGCTTGGTTAGAAACCAAAGTCGCTGGGCGAGGAGCAGGGAAGGAGGCTGCTGGGTGCTGTGATGAACCCCGGCACATTCGTGGGGGGAGCAGGGTACCCAGGAGGATCCTTCTGCTGCAGTCAGGAGGGGATAGAGGAAACCTTGTGGGTTTTTTTTCTGTTAACATCCTTCATGACCCTGTGATCAGCCTGGGCTTTGCAGCCCGGTCCTTTTCCCATCCCCAGCTAGGCAAAGCTGGACACTGGTCCCCTTCTTAGCTTCTGGCCTGAGCGTCCCCTGAGATGCTCTCAGCTGCTGGCGTGTGCAGGATGGGGAATGATCTCAGCTGTCACATTTCTCCTTTTTGTTTAAACTTAAAAATAATAACAGCTCTGCTGCAAATCTCCTTGCCTCCCAGTCATCTCTCCCTTTCCCTAATGAAGGCATGGTACTTATAATTATCAATGCGGCAACAGCACATACAGAGGTGGCTTTGACACTTGCTGCTAAGTGGGTGGGTTTTTCCAGGGAACTCCTCTTCATTTCATGCTTAGAGGAAAGAAACACTTTCCTGCCTGCTTCTCAAAAGCTCTGGGACTGTATTATCGCCCTCTAAGAGTGACCAAGTGAGGTGGCTTTCTAGGTCTAGAGAGGCAGGAATGGCAGGGTATGCATCGCCCTTGTGAACTGATGGTAGCAGGAGCCCAGGTACTGTGGGGTCCGACTGAGCGGGACCTTGGAGCTGGTGGGCTCTCCCTCTAGTCCCAGCTTAAGCTCAGAGAGCGTGGGGTGGCAGAGGGCAGTGGTTTGGGGCATTGGTTTGAGTTGCGTGGAGGTGGTGGGCTTCTCCTGGCAGGGCCAGGGAAGAGTGTTTTGTAAAGGAGCTGTCTCTTCAAGATCATCTGAAGCAGGGAGTGGTTCATGATCACAGCAACGGGGATTTGTGTTTTTAGGGGATTTCTGGAAAGGGGACTTGGTGCTTCTCATGAATCTTGTGTCTTGGATCTGTCTGCATGGGCTGAGTTTCCCAGACAGACACATCAGCCTTGGGCACCAAGGCTCAGCTAGCTGCAGAGACTCATTGGTGCATCAGTGTCGAGAGCAGTCTCTTTCGGAGGAGCCGTTTTGGAGAAGTTGGACCTGTTGCCTGTGCGGCAGAGTCATGTGCGTGCAGAACACGTGTGAGATGAGGCAAGGAAGGGGGAAAAAGAAGAGTTATATTTAGATTTACTTTTCTGTGAATTCAGCGCTAGTGAAAAGTGCTGGATTGACAGCTCTGGAGACTGAAGCGGGCTGCAAACCACAGGGAAGAGGTAGCCCGGCAAACCTCCCTGTGAGCCCCATGCTTCCGGATGCGATGCTGGGACCAGACCTCATCAGCTCAGACTGTCCGGAAAGCAAAATCACAGCAGGTGTCTGCTGTGTTGACCAGAGTCGATGCGCCAGTGGGGTTTTATGCAGAGGATACAAGCTTCCCGGGGGGAGGTTGGGGTTACCTGTGCTTGAGGTGGCTTCATCCTTCATGGTTTACCCTGTTGTGAGCTCCTGGCTCCTCAGCTACATGAGGACCAGCTGAGCCTGCAGCAGGAGGCTTGGGCTTCCTTCTGGGGACAGCAGGACCATTGCCATTTCCATTAACCATATTGCCCAAGCCTATTTCTTCCCGTGCTCCTTGCAGAGCGTGGAAGAAGAGGTCTTCACATGTGGCCTTGGGCCATCAGAGCAGCCCCGAATTGATGGGACTGGGGGGGAGCCAGGCTGCCCATGCCCCACAACGTGCTCTCCAAGCAGCGTTCCTTGCTGTCTGCCAGCGAGCCCATCGCCTCCTCTCGCCCAACTGTTTACTTCTTGCTTTTGTTTCCTGGACTTGTTGCTATGCATGCGGCGTGTGGAAGGAGCTCCAGCGAATATAGGCCACACTTTGATTGTTCAGCAAGCTGGAAAATGATGATTATAATTTTTGACAGAAGGGAAGGAGGGGGAAGGAGATCTCTGGGCTTTCAAATCTGCTCTGTCATAAGCAGGATCTTGCAAGGGCCTTCCGATGACTTCTCCCACCCCAAAGGAAATGGCGTTTGCATAGCAAGAGGGGTTAGAGGAAAAATTCCCCTCTTTACAAGGACAAAGCAACGCTTCTTTCACCAAGTCTTCCACCTTGTGCGGCAGTCCTGTCACAGCGCATAAGCAAAATGTGGTTGGTGTTGGCCAGTAATCGGATGGGAAGCATCCGAGAGAAACCTGGATGCTGCTAAAAAAACCCCAACCTATCCCTGTTAAAGCAGCACACACAGGGTGCATCCTTCATGGTGCAGCTGCTGGCAGAGGTCCTGGCAGCGTGCTACCTGCAGTGCCAACCCCAGGGGACATGGGCGTGAAGGTCCTTAAGGCCAGCCTGTGCAGAGCTTTATGGAAATGAAGCCTGAAAGACCCTGTAGACTTAGTCCAAACAGGACCACATCACGAGTGGACCTGTCTTGGCACGTTCCTGGATGGCAGCAGAGCCCACGGACACCTTGGCTGCTCCCGCTGTGCCCCTTCCTGGCTCCACGGTCCAGACGATCGCCGTTGGCATCAGCTGCACGGTCCCCGCCGGATCTGTCCGTTTATTTATTTTATTTAATGGCGTTGGCTAATTTCCACTTTAAATTTTTTTTTTTGTTGTTTATTTTAATGCGATCACTTCTAATGAGGCTAATGACATTTAGTCTCCATGGCGGCGCATTTTAATTTGGTCACCGAAATGTCAGCGTGAGGCAGCCGCCTCCTATCTCCCCGCGACAAAAGGCACCACAAACAAAGGGGCTCTGTCCCTGGCTGTCCTTCGCCCTCCTTATCTCCTGTCTCCCAGGGACGGGCCAGGACGTTTGGCAAAACCACCCTCCCGCTGTCCCCTCCTCTGCTGGCACCAGGGGAGCGGGCTCAGCCGCCAAACGCTGCGAGGATAAAAGGCGAGGGCTGCCGGAAATGCAACCTTTTGAGGCGAGCCAGCGTGACATAATTAATCAGATGTCAAAATCTCTAAGCAAAGTTAGCTTTGATCGGCAGGGAAATCTGTCAAATAGGTCGTTCTTCTGCCCGTGGCACTTCTCTGTCTCTCTCTGCCCATCCGTCTACCTTGCCACATCTCCTTTCCATGGCTGGGGTGGCAACTTCCTATAGCCAGGTGGGATCTTCCAGCTTGCAAAGCGTGGACCAGCATCTCCTCACCCTCACTGGAGTGGGTGGCAGGGCTCGTGCCATGGGACAAAGCGATGTGGGCACTCATGAGCCCCTTTGCTGAAATGCCATGGGCAACGCGGGGTTGAAATGGGACAAGGGGAGGGGGCCAGAGTAGGAGGTCCATGAGCTGAAAGAGGACGTGGGTATTTGCAGAGGTTGAGGTGGTCAAATGCCACAGTGTGAAATTGGAGAGGGTTCTGGTGCAAAGTTGGGGTGTCAGGAACAGCCTAAAACCCAAAAGAAGGAGTGCTGGGGTTGCAGGTGGCTGCATTGGAGAGATGGCAACTTCTCTGCATTGTGTTGTACTCGAGTCCTCTCACGATATTGAACCTTAGAAGCCTGAGCCGTTTTGCTTAAGAATGAGTCCTTTTTTCTTCAATCTGGGTCCAAATGCAGCTGAATTTGATCTGTTCTCCTTTGATCTGTTCCTCCCTCTCCATTCTATGTACCAGGAATGGATGAAGATTAAAGTTTGCAGCTTCTGAGCAAACTAGGCTGCTCATCGCTGCATGATACCCAATTACCTGCTGATACCTCAGGAGTGAGAAGGTATTGATCCTGCTTGGATTTGAACTTGTTGAACCAAAGAGTCTGGATATTTCAAATCTGTTGCTTAGGACATGCCATTTCCTTCAGAAATTAAAGCGCAATGCAGGTTGTGTTCCTGCGCCCTGTGGTCCTCGGGTCTGATGCGCGGTGGGTCTGTTGTCTCTGCCACGTGGGAAATGACCAATAAGTGATAAATAATAGCATCTGTACTCTCCACACTACAGGAGGGATGTAGATGTAATGACTTTTGTGATGTACATGAGGAATATCTCCATTTTACTGAAAATGAGTCCCCAGAAGCTGATTTCCACCCCCCTCCCATTTCTTTGTGAGCACTGCAGGCTGCAGAAGTGCCTTTGATGGCATCCCCCGTGTCTGCCTTCCTCTTCTGCTGCCTGTTGTGTTCCCAACCAGAATAGCTTATCAGTTCAAAATAAAAACAAAAATTCTTCCAAAATTACCTGGTGAGACGAGGCCTGACGGACGGGATCGAAACATTATTGAAACTCAGTTGTATCAGGTCTCATTCTTGCATAGTGATTGTTTCCAGTAGATCTTAAAACACTTCATGGAGAAGAGAAATTTGGTTGTCCTTGTTTTTACAGACAGGGAAGCCAAGGAATAAAGAGGGAAAATGACTTGCCTGAGGCATGTGCAGAGACACGTGTTAACAGACATGTCCTCGCTGTAGCTCCAAAGCTGAAGTGGAGGCTACTGCACGTTTTCCCTTGTGAAACAGTGGATTTTGGCTTTCTCCTTTGAGAAACACAGGAGAAGGACTGTGGGATCAATATATTGGGTCCTAAAATCCCTGTGCTGGGCTGACACGGAGCTGGAGCATCACGAGGCTCTTGGGCTTGCACTTACGTGACCGTCAGAGCAACTGATGCCCTGGTTAGTGTCTCTGGCAGGAGAGGTTGTACCACGCTTCAGGCAGCGGTGTCTGGAGGTAGGCAAACCTGAATTCATGATTAGCAAGAGACTTAGTCTGGCTTTGTGAGTCGAGAGGCATCCTCTGCTCCTCTCGAAGTCGGCGGGAGGACAGCATGTGCTTGATCCTCTCGCCCTTTTGCGTCTCATCTCCGCCTGACTTCCCCCAAGGTCTGAGAGTGATGATCTCTGAGTTGAAACCAGGAGATGAACAGGGAAGAAATTCTCAAGCACGCTCTTCACTCAACCCTTGGGCTCCAAATGGAAACGCTCTTTGCAATTTAATGGAGATTTGTCCTGGCGATGCCTGCCCTGAGTCTGCTTTGTGCACTGCGGCATCCACCGGCCGCACCGAGGCCGAGAGTTGATGCCTTTGCCAGCCTTTCCGTATCCTTGGGATACTTTATCTTTATAAAGTAGCAATAAGTGGACAGTATAATATATTTCACTTTTAATAAGGTGTTGCCAGTTGCACACACTCCACAGAGCAATTAGTGTCAAAAGCAGCTAAGCAATGGCGGGGAACTGTAATTCGACTGTTTACCAGGTTGGAGGATTTATGGGCAGGCGTTGGGGGAAGCCACGGTCGCAGCTTGGCTGGAGATACGGGAGGTGCTGTGCACTGGCTTTAAAACCACGTGTCTCCGAGGTGTTGAGAGTCCTGCCGAGTCGTGGCAACTCTTGAGAGACCCAAATGAGCCACTACTTCATTTTGGCGGCCCCCTGGCTCCGAGGCTTTGGAGGGTACCTCTGAAACGGGATGCTGAGCCTGCTCAGATGTGCCAGTCAGTCAGGTGGTTGCCCAAAATTCAGGCAGGGAAGACCTGTTTGCTCTTTGTGCATTGTCCCGGAAGGGAGAGCTTTGCGGCGTGAGGTTGTCCTCATTGGGGAAGGGTCCCATCCGGATCAAAGGGAGACCCTGGGCTTGATTGGTACGTGGGCATTATGCTGATGGAGATGGTCTGACCAGCTGGGTGGAGACAGGACTGGAGAGGGGAGTTTTCAGGTCTAGGGGAGGCTTTTCTGCATCCTTCCAGCCCGTGAAATATCTGGAGGTATCCAGAGATGATGGGGGACCATACTCAGTGGCACTGATTCCTGTGAGAGTAATCTAGGACTTCTTGCTTTAGTTTTTAATCTTTCTTTTTTTTTTTTTTTTACTATCAGGGCATGTTGGGTAAAGAGCTTCAGTGAGCTCAGCCTGGGGAGCTGCTTGTCTCTGCCTCCTTCCCATGAACTGAACATCCCCTGCTTTTGTCTGGGGACTCTCTGATCATCGCAGGTTGTACTGTGCAGTAGGAAGGCAGTTTTTATAAAGACTGTCCGCGTGTTGATCTCTCTGCTGAGGCAGTCAGTTAAGTGATCCTGCCAGAGCTCTCCTACCCAGATCTAACCGGGCTCACGCTGGTGCTCGGGGCACAGGTTTCCAGAGGCTTGGCCCAGCAGTCCTTGGCTGGCAATAGCTTCGTGGGTGTACAAAAAGCAGGGTTACTCCAAAGAGGTGGTGTGGACGGAGGTGCTGCTCTGCCCGAGGGTATGGACTGGGCTGCAGATACTGCAGATGCTGCAGATTCAATCCAGCCCTGATCCGCTGCGGGGAAGCAAACGCAGTTTGTGTCAGATCTGTCTGATCTGATTTTGGAGGTCTGAAACCAACCCGTTGGGGAAATGCACGTGAAAGCACCGGTTTGCAGCCGCTAACGAGCGAGGCGTGATGCCAGGGATGCAGCGGATGGGTTTTGCATCCCTGGTCCCCAGGTGCCATCAGCTCTCTGCACCTAAACTTGCACCTCTCGCAGCGTTCACCTTCCCAGCCCCTGGGGGAGCCCTGCTACCCAGGTGATGCCTTCACCTTCCCCTGCAGAGGGAACAACCAAAACACTTGGTTTCTAGAGGGAGCACGGGCAATATTTCTGAGCCCTTGCCCCCGTCTACTCCCCCTTTCCCACCCCCTGTTTCTCAGTTCAATAAAGTCCCAGTTTCTTGGGTTTGTTCTCCGAATTGAAAGCCTTCCATTTTCACACCTCTGTAATTGGTGCTATCTGTTGAGAGAAACTCTGCAACTCCAGCCAGCCAAGGTCAGGAGGAGCTGAATTGAATTAAAAGGAGCAGAAATTGGTTTGAGGAGGGCAGAGGGCCGTGGGGAGAACTATGCAATTTCTCTCCTTGGGGGTCCTGATGAGCAGAGCGAATGGCAGCTTCCCATCTCAGCCCGCGGGGGGCTGACATCGGCCCACCCACACCTTAATCTGCATGCTGAGGTGGGCACCTCTCAATTGAAAACAAGGAAATGAAACCCAGCATCTCCTCCTTTTATCTGGGCAGCGGGACAGGGCTCTGCTCCTCTGGTTCCTTGGCTAGGATGCTGACAACTGTCACTGAAATGACCTTGCGGTGATTAAATACAGCAAGAAATGATGTTTTTAATAAAAAACTAAAGCTGTGATACAAGCTGAGGGCTAGGAGATTTAAGATGCCGTGTGTTAATCCTACCTGTAACTCAAACCCAGGTGGAAAACCACTAGTGCCATCGGGCTGAGTTAAGGGTGAGCATCCTGGCGTTTGGATCACCGTTCCCTAGCTCAGTCTCTGCTGGCTTAAGTTGGTGTAAAACCAGAGCAAAACTCAGCTGGAGAGTGTGCTGGGAAGTGCTGTGGTATGGATTGTCTTAGGGGGATAGATGTGATGCTTATAGCTCTTACAGAGCTGCTTGGAAATTTTCCCACTTTTTTTTTGCCCTCCTTGAAAAATGTCTTGTTCTTCACTCACAGAATGTATGAGCACTCTTTGCTTGGCTCTGGAAAGCTTGCTTGTCTGGAAGATGCTGTTTTTAGGAGCAGGAGGTGACCCATCCCAGGAAGGGAGTGCTGTGACCTCCAGTCCCTGCTCTGCCCTTATCCCTCAGCCCACACAGAACCTTTCTTCCCCAGGCCAGGCTGGGCTGGCTTTCTCTTTTGGAGCTCTTCTACTGGGTGTATAATTAGTGTTTATAAGGGATTTGGCCCCAGGTCTTCCCCAGCCCGGCTAAATGTCCTTGGCTTTTCAGAAATAGAGCTGCTCTCGCTTTGGTGCTGGCTTGGTGAGTATTCAGAGTAGAGTGGCTCCAACAGGAGAGCGCAGAAAGGGGGAGACATTTCAAATGGTGAAATTTCAGGCATCAAGGGAACAATTTTCCACCCACTTCTGAGCTGGAGCGAAGCCCTTCCAGTCTCTCTTTCTCTCGCCTCCCAGCTGGGCTGGCACTGGGGATGTGCCATTTATTAGAAGCAGCAAGAAGGCAAGTGGCCAAGGTAGCCTTGGAGGATGCCAAGCACGGTACCCTGGCTGCCCAGCTATTTGGAGGGTGTGCTTGGAAGATGTCCCCAGCCCCATTTTTTCCCCCCAGGGGACTGGGTGCTTGTGGCCCTCGCTGTCCCCTGCTCCCATCCTCGGGCAGGAGAGGAGCTGCTGGCACGGCTGCAGCCGGCAGAGCGCCCTGCGACCGCCCCTGCCTCTCTCGTAATTTATACAAGAGCAAGCCGATGTTCCCTTTTAAATTGACAAAGGCAGAGAATGGAGCCCGGGAAGCCCTCTGACCCTGGAGCCCTGGTCCATGAAAATTACAGGCGCTGTACAGCACGTTTCCTCTTGATGTACTTGTAGTGGGGAGATGCTGGTTAATTTGCCAGGACTCAGAGGTGACCTGGGTTTAATAAAGAGGATTAATGGATTTGAGCTAAAGGTCTCGGCTGTTTTGAGCTGATAGCCTTCGTCTTCGAAGACACTACGGCAAGGCTCAGCCTCTCGCAGGGAGAGGCGGAGGCGGCTTGCTGCAAGGAGCGTGCTGCTGTGTCGGTAGGTGATTTCCTCGGAGGTTAATTAGCAAAGCCAGGTACCCCGACCCCATATCCCCTGGCACGGCAGTGCTGCGGTGAGGCTGCTGACCTGCCCTGTCTCCTACCTCTCATTGCTGCCTCCAGCAGCACTGACCGGGCAGCTGAAGGTGAAGGGCATGACAGCTGGACACAGACCTTGCGCTCAGCCTTTTACTCTGGTTTTGGGGTTTGATGGTGAATTTGGGCTCAGATCCATGGTTTCTGCAGCTAACCCAGTGCTGTGGTTGGTTCAGGCTAGGTGATGGCAGGACGCCTTCCTATGGCAGGGCTGATCTTACCGAGACGAGTTTGTGTTTCATCAAGTCCAGCGCTAAAAAGCGCTGCTTCCCACAGTGATTTACGCTCTGCCCTGACCCCTTGGGGAGGAGAGGCAGAGTTTTGGGGATGGGGATGGGTAAACCAGGAGACTCTACAGTGACGGGGAGCCTGGCAGCAGCAAAGTTTGGCTCAGGGACCGGGTGCCTGAGCGTTGTCACAGCTGGGTGTAGGGATCTAGGTAGGATGGAGAGGGAGTTTCTTGCTTGCGGGTGGGCAGGAGCTGCACGGACGCAGTTTGTCTCAGCAGATCTGTGCTGCCCTCCCTGCAGGCAAGCTCCTACGTGCCGTTCTCGTAAGGGTTAAAGACAGCCCTGTGAGAATGATCCCAGGGGGTCATCGAAACCCATAGCAGGAGCGGTAGGCTGCCAGTGACCGTGATGGGGAAAAGGCTGAGCTGAGCCGCTGCCGTACCCTGCTGCTCTGCCTTCCCTCTTAATGTTCCTAGCACTCAGAGAGCAATGAATTCCCCGTAGCGTCCCGCTCCCTGGCCCTGGAGTCTCTGGCGATATTCCCGTAATAAGTAAGTGGAGTACTTTGGACAGGAGCAGCGAGGGACTGGGCCACTTTCCCTGCCAGGAAAATGCACGCGCGATCAATGCAATCAACTTACCCTTCAGGTCTTTTTTGGGTTGGATGGAAGAGATGCTCTGACTGAAACCCATTTATTGAGTAGAGAAGGTGCAATGAAATTACAAGCTGTAGCTTTTACCAGCTCCTGGCTTCTGCCTTGTCTTTTTCTTATCCAACAGCATGCCTAGTATTATGAGGCATTATTCTCTTAAAACCCCATTTCTCCTCTTTTCAGAGGGATGGATAAGCACCCAGCAATTCATCCTTTGCCAACCGTGGATAGAAGTGTGCAACAAGAGATCCCGGCGTGGAGCTGGGTCATCTCTTAGACGATTATTTCTCTCTCTAGGGCTGGACACTGACCCTTCTTACCTTGGTGCTCATCAGGGAAATCCAAACAAACAGTTTCCTTGCAGAGCTGTGCACGAGGTCAGAGCCGAAGCCGTTTGCGCTCACCTCCCAATGAATCCCACAGCTCTTTAGGACAGGAATCGAATGTATTAAATGTATTGTGGAGAAATTAAGTGCAGGAGCCTGAATGAATGAATCAGCAAATGCACTTGAATGTGATGCTCTGTTATAATGGATCCTGATGCGCTGCTGGATCGCAGCTCCAGGTGGAAACCTCGGAGGGAGTTCGTAGGGGTGTGCGTGGCCACACAAATCCCGAGCATCATTAGGAATGAAGTAAAATTTGGTCCATCCAAGCGTGTGTTTTGGTCACTTCAGGCTGATGCTGGCTGTTTTTTTTGTCTGAAAACTGTGTGACTCATGGGGAATTTTTCCCCTTTATAAACAGGCCTATTTTCAAGTCTCTGCTGAAATGAAAAAAAGAAAGAAAAAAAAAAAAGAAATTGTGAGTTTACTGTCATTTAATTTCTTGTGCTGCTCCTACTAACCAGCTGCCAGAGAGCTCGGTGCAACGGCCTGTCTGGCAAATAATCTTTAACGCTCACAAGTGGCCAGGACTTGGGTTTTGTCTCACGTCTGCTTCCTCCAGCAGCCTGGCAGAAAGCAGCATCACCTCTGTACCATTCTCTTCCTCGGGAGGCGTGAGGGTGGGTTCCTGGGAGGGCTGTGTCCCTGCCTGCCGTGATTAAGGTTTTCTGATGCGACATAAGAGATCTGGCTAATGGCCTTGTGCTGCGTTCATTTATCCGAGGGGCTGGCGACCAAATTTAGCTGTGCAGTAGCTGGGTGAATTGTCTATTTTGGTCAGCGACGGGGACTCATCCGGCATGCAAAGAGGAACGCTTTGGCCCCGTATCTGCTTCCCAAGGCTGCTTCCCGGGAACGCCCTGGCTTTGGATGCAAAAAACCACTTTGCAGTCAGGTCAGGTGTTTTCCCTGGAGCCAAGCCCTGCACCGAGCCGTCCTCGCAGAGCTCGTCCCGCCGTGACCTGGGGGTACCGCAGCAGGGGGACCCCTCCCTCTCTGCAGTGGGGTCTTGCAAATCAGTCAGGCTGCAATGGGGCTGGTGCTTTAATGCATTCAGCCTGCATTGTCTCCCCTCTGCTCCTGCCTGTAATTTATACCTGAGACTGTCATGTATTATTTAGCTTGGTGTTGGGGATGAGACATGCGGGTTGCGGGAAGGAGCTGGGCAGAGCATCCCCAGCTCCGCTCCTCGCCTGACTTTTGCCTGGGAAGTGTGCGGAGCGGCTCCGTGGTCCAACCCTCCGGCCTCACACTGCTGCCGTGGTTTTTCCTGGGATAGCTCTCATCCCGGGCATCAGGCCTAGCGTGAAATTGCTGTTCACCCCTGCAGCAGGAGATTTAATTATCATTAGCTTAGCTTGCATAGCTCCACGTGGTGTCATGCAGCTGCGAGTTTATCTGGGCCTTTTAAAAACCCAGCTGCAATATATTTAATTTTTTTTCCCTCCCCCTTTCCTTGTGTTTTTATTCTTTGCCTCTTACAAAAGCTGTAATGTTTTGAGCCACTTTGGCAGCCTGTGACCACGGTGCGTGCTCAAAGGTGGAGGAAGATGCGTGTTTCAAGGAGACTTGCAGCCAGGCGGCGGTACCAACCTGTAAGCGTGTTGAAAAATATGCAAGTCCCATTCCCAAGGCTTGGGCAGTTTTTGCAGTATTTGATGTTTATTTTATAACTTATCAATTACACTGGGAAAGAAAAAGTCAGAAGTCTTCAAAAATCACCTTTTTCTTGCTGGTAGGTTGGGAGCAGGAGTCGGGGTCATGGTGAGAGAATCCCTGGGGAATTTCCCTCTGTGGGCTGGAAAAGCCAAACTCTGCGAATTACCCAAATTTTCAAGTTTTTTTTCTAAGACCCCCCAGCAGCCCATGCAATGGGCCGGCAAAACCCCAGCCCAATCTCTCTGCGAAACCGCTCCCTTTTAGCAGAAGTTTGTTTGCATCAAGCAATTTCCACAAAACTTTCTTTTTTAACCCCAAAGTGTTTTTTTCCACCAAAAATCCACTTTTGGTGGGAAATCCTCGGCGAGTCCTCATTTTTTGGGCCAAATACCTGGCGTGGTGAGCTTTTCCCACGGTTTTTCCAATCCCTTCCCCGCCCGCCCCACCCAGCCCTCGAAGCCGCTTTCCCCCCATTGCCAATAAAGGCAAACAAAAATTAAATCTATAATTATCATTACTAATTCCACTTAATTAGTCACAAGCCAGCAGCCAAATTGGCTTTCTCATAATTATCAGATAAGCAGTAAGCACATCTCATAGATTATAATTAACACTGCTTAATTAAAATCTAATATACATACATCCTTTTATATGCCTAATTGGGTTCACAAACAGAGGGGGTGTGAAGCCCCCATCCCCGTCGCTCCCCCCAAGGTTTGTTTGATGCCACTTTTGCGTTAAGTTGGTGGCACACGGGATGCTCTTCTTTGTTTGCTTTAAAACACCTTGGCTTGAAAAGAGGCGTCTCCCTGACGCATGATGAACTCACACAAGATACTCTCCCGACTTAACTATTTTTTATTATTATTGTTATTGCTCCAGCTGTGACCTCTCCATAATCCCCCGTCTACGCTGGGCTGTGCAATAATAAAGCAGCTTGAATAAATTACGCTTTCAAAGGCGAAGGCCGGATTTTGGCGCTGAGCTCTAGAAATTGATATCTCTCTTATTTCCTTCTTATTTTCCTGAGTGGGGTTGGGAAGGAAACTCTCGCCCTTGCTTGTACCGCTCCCTGGCCATTTATATCCCTGTACGCAACGGTCTTGCTGGCTCCTTTCCCCTGGGTGTCACAGCAGGGATGGCAACCGCATGCAAGAAGGACCTTGGTCCCCTCCAGGGCTTGGTTGAGGGGTTGATGCTTGCAGGTGAGACCCCGCACGTGATGGTCTATGTGCCTGGGGAACATTTAGCTCTGCTTTCCCTGCGTTTGGTGGAGGGGCTGCAAGTGCCGGTGGATGGAGAACCAGGATCTGAGCCAGCTCTGCTGTCCCTGGGGAGCCACTGCCTGCCCAGCTGTCACAAGGGGCCACCAAGGCTTCGGTGTCCCCTTGCAGGTGGCCTGAAGAGGTGACTTATGAGCAGGACAGCGATCGCCAGCATTGTCACTGCCACTGTCCGACCTTGGGGCAATAACTACATCTTGTTCCCAGATAGCCATGCCTCCTGTTTGCAGAGAAGCTCTTGCCTATTTGGCTGCCTGAGCAAAAGCGGAAACTACTGATAGTGCTGATTATTAATTAGATCATTTGCCTGCCAGTTTTTGCTGAGCTAATATCTGACTGGTGAGTTGATTCACTGTGGGAGACTTACGAAATGTGATTTCCATCAGAGAGATGCTGAGCTGAGCTTCTTGCAGCTGGGATGGAGGGAGGCTTCTTCTCCAGGACTTAGTCCCAGTGAAGGCTCCTGGCTGCGATGCCGGGGCTGGAGACCCCTCCTCTACGTGGGGCAAGAGATGGGGCATCACCAGTGCCGGTCCTTGGGGATGGGGGGCTTCCAGGTCCGGAGTGTCATGGCTGGGGGTGATGCAAGGGCATCCTGCCGCTCTGTGATATGAGCTAGTCTCCAAAGGCCTTTAATGCGGCGGCTGCGGAAAGTAAAGGCTTGGCACGTGTTCTGGTGTCGGGGGAGGATTTGCGGATTAGAGATGTGTAATTGTATGTAGTGCATGACAAAACAAAATAAGTGGCAAAAAGAACTCAGTCGTATTAAGAATTCAAAGCAAGCGTTAAGCTTTTTTACATTAAGAAAAAAAAAAAGACAGCAAAATGTGCGAGGCAAAATCCCCTTTCCTCTCCGCAGCCTTTGCTCTGTGCGCTCCCCCTCCGCTCCTGCCCGTTGCGATCAGGTTCTGGGGGATGCGGGTGCTGGGGGATGAGGGATGCTCACCATCTGTGGGGGAGAGAGAGAGAAGGGCCAACCACTTCTGAAAATTTTCCTAGCCAGGTGCCAGACTTGGATAGATTTGCTGGCCGGGGATAGATGTGCCTTTGGAAAATGAAGGGGAAACATGGCTGGGGCTTCCTGGTTGGTTTTCCTGGTGGTGTTGGCATGCGTTGGAAGAGCCAAGTGCCTTGAGCCGGTGGTGTGGTGCAAAGCCGGTTGCAGGAGGGGCTCAGCTGGTCCACGCCGCCCCTGCTGCCGCACAGCCGAGCATCTCGGCAACCAGTTGCTCACGAGCTTTTCGCTAGACCGTGCGAGGCAGCTGTATGCTTTTCTCCATGGGGATTTCTCACCATCATAAGATCTTCCCAGATTAAGTAAATAATTTCACATTAGCTTAATTAAGTCTAATAGACTCATTAGTTCACTCTTTGCGCACGTTCCCAAGGGGCGATGGCCGGGAACCGTGAAGAGTTGCTGTGGAGAAATCCTGTGGCATCTTGAAGGCAGGCACCAGCAGCGGGAAGCTTTGCTTCTGGTTAAAGGTTGGCTCCAGGAGGTTCAGGTGTTAAAAATTCACATCCTTGTGGCAACTTGAGTCATGGGCAGGTCTTTCTTACTCAAAATACTGCTGGATTTTGGGCTGGCTGGTGGCTCAAGTGCGGCCATGTCGGAGGGTGCAGTGTCCCAAGCAGGAACATGGTCCAGAGAATCCACTGGTGTCACAACAGCCTCCGTGTGCTTGGGGACACCTTGACCTGCTTGGAACATGGTAGCACCATGACACCAGCTTGGCAGTCCCATGAGGTCAGACTTTGGAATGAATTTTTTGATGCTTTTGCAGTGCTTTTGTTATTTCTACCTGATGCTGGCTCTACGAAAGTGTCCCAAGCAGGAACATGGTCCAGAGAATCCACTGGTGTCACAACAGCCTCCGTGTGCTTGGGGACACCTTGACCTGCTTGGAACATGGTAGCACCATGACACCAGCTTGGCAGTCCCATGAGGTCAGACTTTGGAATGAATTTTTTGATGCTTTTGCAGTGCTTTTGTTATTTCTACCTGATGCTGGCTCTACGAAACCAAGAGGTTTCTAAGCCCCCTGTGCTCCGAAGCACGGAGAAGAGCAAGGGGTCCCGGTCCGATGGCAGGGTTTGGGTGATCCCTCTGGCTGCTGCCCAGGGTGGGAGGCTGTGGCCAGAGCAGCTCCTGGATGGTGCTTTGCCCAAAGCCACAGACTGGGGACATGGGGTTGACTGGTGGGGGACAGATGTTGAGCGGAGTAGCAGATGTGGGGGGGGTTTGCAGGAGGGGGAGGATTTCGGGTTTTCTGTTACCTGCCTTCCTGGTGGTGTGTGATAGCAGATTATACTGCGGTGCACCGGACAGTTTTATGATGCATTTTAAAGTTATGTCAAGGGCATTGCGAGCATATGGATAGGTGACCTCTTTTGGCATTTGCATAAATCTAAATAAATAAAATAAAATTGAGAGAGGAAGGCAGGGACCTGCGGAGCTCTTCATTCTGGTGGCGTGTTTCTATCTCCTGTACACAATGCTGAGCAGCGGAAAGCACAGAAGAGAGGGAGGTAGACATCTGGTTTTCCTTTCAAAAGTGTTGCCTGTTCTTTATTTATAAAGAAATTATTGTATTTAAAGCCAGTACTCATCTCTTGTACCAGCAGAAGAGCAGAGATAGGTGGACAGATTAGAAAGAAGTGGATTGTGCATATAAATGGGAGTTAATTTGCTGACTCTTTGGAGAAGTGAAACCTAGCGGAGAGCTGTGGGGTTGGGGGTTCCTGGTGGTATTTTACCTCCAAAAGCAGTGGGAGAGGTGCCTGTCCTGGCTGGAGGGTTGCTGCATCGCGGCATGCTGGGTACCATCCTCTCTTCTGCAGGTCGAACGGAGAGCCGACAGCATCCCTTGGGCATCGGAGGGGGCAACTTCTGTTATACTTGTGGTTTGGAGACTTATGCCTCCGAATCCCACTCGTAGCATTTCTCTTTGCCCCATGGCATGGCGTGACTCTGGATTGGCAGCAGGGTTTGGTCCTGGCCGTGCATCAACTCCAGCAGGGATGGGAATGGGAAGAGAGTAGATTGAAACGCTAAGTGTACCCAGCAGGAACCAGCTAGAGCCGGTAGAAACCTCAAATGTATACCTGTAGAAGAAGAACACAATGTTTCATTTGTTTTGTTTTATTTCACAAGAAAAATCTTCACAGCCCAAACTGTCACTTTGGAAATAATTCGTGGCTGAGGATTTCAACACCCACTCCAATGATATTTTATTCTGACCCTAAACAAAATCAATAGCTTTTTTTTCCTCCTCCTTTTTCTTCTTCCTTGAGAAAACAGTATTTTTCAGCTTGGTGGAAGAAGAAAATAGATTCTGCCCAGTGCTGTTAAAACGATATTATAACCAGTGTCTCTGGAAGTGTAAAAAGTACATGATCTAATATGTCTGAAGCAATTTTGAAAGGCTGCTTTATTTAGGATAATGGAGAAGCAGCAGTAAACCTCATAATCTTCCTGGATAAAGAATACAGCAGGAGGGTTCTGAGCTGCAGCTTTATGCCCTGGCTCCTTTTTTTCACCTGTCAGAGCCAGGGTTCAATGCTGGATGAAACACAGCGAGGCGGTGGTACCCACCGGCAGCG
>NW_009623133.1:0-2551 GCF_000690535.1 Cariama cristata
AGTCCGAGTTGTTAACAAAAGAGGCTCCTCTTTAAGGAAGGGGAAACTGCAGGGTCACAACCTTAAGACTTATGGGGATACGCACTCCAGTCCTTGTTCCAGAGACTTCACGCTTCCAGTTCATAGATTTGTCCCCATGCAAAGCTAACGCCACCGATACAAGAGGCACATGCAGATCGTGCGCATTTTGCCAGGACCTGCTGCTATTTATACACAGGGAGTCAAAGTCAGCTATAGCACATGGTAAGTTCCTCATCCTCATTGCCAGGTAGCAGCAGAGGTCAAAGGCAATTCGGGCCTCTTCAGGTCTACAAGCAGTGATTTGTTTGCTGAAGAATGATTTTAAATGATCTTTTATGAAGTATTCAACTCTGCTAATAGTATCGTACAGGGCCCATAAACTCAGAGTCAGCTCGCAGACAGGGTACAAAATGCAGGAGCAGCAAAATTCAACAGAATCCATGTAGCAGACAATAAAAAAAACCCACAATAAAACAGCTGAAGACAAATAATTTACAAAAGCAGCAAGTGACATGCAAACGTATCACCTTCAGCAATCCCAACCAGAAGCAAACTCAACAGCCTTAATTTCCAGGAAATATTAAGCACCTGCTGAATAAAATAGCTCCTTCCAAGTATCTAAAAGTGGCTGCCTGAAGTTAATCATCACTTTATGAAGTTTAACCAGCCATTTGCATCAAGAGTTCCACAGAAGCACTGTAGCTAGAAATCAGGATTTAAAAAAGGTTAGTCATTAGATCTGAAACATTAAAAAGTAATTAATGTTTAATTAATGCTTTTTATTATTTCTAGATGTTGCTAAGATCACCTGGGATACCAGCCCTGATCCTATTAGTCTCCCTTGACACTAGAAATACCTTAAATAACTTTTTCACATCAGTTAAATGTACATGAAAGATGAGAGCCATCGGTGGGGTATGTTGCTTTTAAAGCATTATACTCTTCAGATAACTACTACTGCAAAAGTATACTCGCTCTCAAATACCCTGAAGTCAGCCTGCAGTGTTTCCAAAACGAACACAAGAGTCTCAACATAGCAAATCTACTGCTGCTGGCTGTGAACAGCTTTGGCTGCAATCCTCAGTCTCCTGTCACCATTAACTCCCAAGAGAATCTGCAAGAACCAGGAACCTACATACCGTCGCAGATCTGAACCGCAGGTGCCTTCATCTCACACTCTGGGTGGTGAGGGGAATTCCTGTTGTCTAATTTCAGGCATTGTGGAATGTCTATGCTAAAGCCAAGGCTTTAAAAGTCCTTCAAGAGCTCAATGAAACACTGAAACAGAAGCTGAGGGACTGTCCGATGAGTGGTGGTACCTGGACAGCAAGGGAGGCAGTAAGAATGTAGATTCTAGCAAGCTTCAAGTACAGCTCAAGTTCTACCGGCTTCTTGTTCCCTTTAACTTACTAAAAAGCTGTCATTTCTCTCAGCGCACTAGGTAGCACATGCAAGCAAATCAATTAATCAACAACTAAACTGTGCCATCAAGATACATGTAGTGAAGGTGTACTATCATTTTTCAGAACTGCAGGTGCACTGGGATTACCAGACGACAGGTACAGTCGCGCAGCAGATGCCTGCACAGTATTTCACCCTTTACACAGGAAGCTCATTAAAGAATGAGGAGGTTAGGTGATTTGAACTGGATCACACAGTGCGATCCTGGGCACACGAGTCAGGCTGTAACTCAGTAGATCATTCACAGGTACAAAGCAAACAGGAGAAATGTAAAGCTACCATCTCCTGCTACTGCTTTCCCCAGCAACAAGCCATTTCCCTTCCCCTGAGACAAAGTCCATAGAGGCTCTGATAACACCCAGCAGTGCTAGCACAACCGCCAACCTGACCAAGGCAGCACCTGACCCTGGAAACACAGCAAGTCAGAATTACTTCCACTCTGCAGCCTTTTACTTTTCTGTAACAGACGGACTGTGGTCACATGCAGCTTTTCTTGCTGTTTCCTACTATTACAGATAACTTTCATGACAAGGATCCCCATACTGAGATGCCTATTCATTTTGTGCTCCCTGCGTCACGGTGTAACTTACTAGGCTGCGATAAAGCACTTAGCCAGACACAGATCAAGTTGCCCAATTCTGGAATGCAAGTGACTTAGATCTTGCTCGCTTCAAGGAGGGGGAAGAAGAAGAAAGAAAACAAACAAACAAACAAACAAAGAGAAGTGGCTGTGGTACATGAAAAGTTTGCTAATAACAGTTTTTATCAGCTATTACCATAACATAGGCAAGCCTTGCCATACCAGACATGCAAGAGACAACACAGGGCATCCTTAATCTTTACCACCAAGCCTGCAACACTTATGTCATCTCTTGCTTTCATTTCTAAGTAGCTACAGCACGGTTTGCAGTGGGAATGAATCATATTTAATACCAACGCGCACAACTCTTTTGGCCTGCACAGCTTTTTCTCTTACGAACGTACTAATTGCCTTTGCCATCATCGAGTGGGAAATAAGTAGTAAAACACGCAGCCAGACCCTGAAAGGCTCGGAACGGCCACTTACTCC
>NW_009623134.1:0-649 GCF_000690535.1 Cariama cristata
ACCTCCTGACGCAGCTCATCCTCCCGCTCACTCTGGCAATGGCGGTCCCTCTTCAGGGCCTCGATGGCCATCCGCTGCTTCTCCATCTCCTCCTGGCACCGCTGCACCTCCACCTTCATGAGTGAGCACCTCTCGGCTGCTCGGGAGGCGGCGGTGGCCATCTCCGTCTGCAGCACCCGCAGCCTCTCCTCCAGCTTCTTGCTCTTCTCCGACTCGGCGACAATCAGGCGCTTCAGCTCCTTGCTCTCCCCCTCCTTCTCCGTCACCTGCCGATGGAGGATGGAGACCTCATGCTCCAGGCTGCCGATCAGGCTGTTCTTCCTCTCCATCTCCTGGACACACTGGGACAGTTGCTCCTTCCAGCTCTCCTCCGACCGGCCCTTCTCCTGTGCCGCAGAGCGGAGGGACGCCAGCTCCTTCTCAGCTGTGGCAATGGCAGTTTTGCTCTGGATCAGCTCCCTGCCCTTCTCCTGCAGCTCCTGCAGCAACGCCTCCATGGTGCTGTCATGCAGAGCCTGCGCTGACCTCGAGCCCTCCAGCAGCTTCTGCAGTTCCGACACCTTCTCCTTCTGCTGGGCTGCTTCCTTCCTCGAGGCCTCCAGCTCCGCTTGCTCTGCTATTGCCGCCTCGGCCGCCGCTCGCTCGAGGG
>NW_009623134.1:680-1152 GCF_000690535.1 Cariama cristata
TGGAGGCCGCCCACAGCCTCCTGCTGCTCCCTGCACTTCTGCTCCAGCTCCTCCACTTGCAAGCGAAGGGCCTGGGTCTCCTTCAGCTTCTCCTGGTAAAGGTCTTGGCTCAAGCCAGATTCCTGCTCCCTGCAACGGGTCTTCTCCTCCAAGCTTTTGAGGGATATTCCCTTTGAGGAGGTAGCCTTGATGCTGTCCCCCTCCACCTCCCTGCTCCGGGTGGCCTCCGAGAAGCCCTGCAGCTTGTTGTCCGCCTTGGGCACCTGCTCCTTGGCCACCTCCGCCGAGGCGAGCTCTTCTTTCAGTTTGCTGACCGTCTTCTGCAGGTCCCTCAGCTCCTCACTCTGCAAGACGTTTTTCTGGCGGAGCTCATCCAGCTCCCCCTCTTTCTCCTCCATCAGCTCCCGGGACCGGGCCAGCTCCTCCCGGTGCACCGACCGCTCCACCCTCTGCTCGTTGAGGGAGTTTTGCA
>NW_009623135.1:0-242 GCF_000690535.1 Cariama cristata
GGAGCTCTAACACCGCGGGGGGCGCCCAGACCAAGCACCCACCGGCCGTGCCACCACCCTGGGCTGTTGCGCCCATGCCAACGCGGCAATATAACCAAAATACGCGTTTTATATAAATATATGCTGATAATATAACCACCGACGGGCCGGTTTAGGGTGCTGCGGGAAAGCAGAGGACGGTGGGTGAGCAGGGGTCACCGCCGGGTGCCCGGGGGTGCGGCCGTGGCACCCCCTTGTCCGCC
>NW_009623136.1:0-970 GCF_000690535.1 Cariama cristata
CGCTCCCGGAGAAAGCCAGATGCCAAGTGATGGGTGACAACAGTTGAGGGTAGTCCCACAACCGGAGCTTGTCCCACATCCTCCACTACGAACACCAAAGGTTGGTTTAGCAGAAGACAAGAGTCGCTCCCAACGCAGCGGAGGTTCACCAAGTGAGTGTGCAACCTCCAATGGAGAGTACCTCCAGCTGGGGTCCTATCTACCCAACAGCTAACGAATGTCTCTCGTTAATCAGCTGGAGTACGTTACAAATGCTGGGCACCTGGATCAGGCATTCCAGAGAGGGATGACCCGGAGAAGACATCTTACCACCTCCCTGTGCATCGTGTTGGCACTCGGTGATGTTTCTTGTCCTGCTTCCCATGAGCAAAACCCAAACTTGATATAACCAAGATGTTCTTCCTCCTCCCCAGCCCTGAGGGTCCACGCTCCTGTCCTCTGTCCCCAAGCCCTGCCTGCTGCTACGCACCTTGCCCGTGTCCAGCACAGAATGATCACCCCATGGGAGTGGTTGGCCAACTGGAGCTGGGTGGACATGTCAGGACAGGAAGGACCTGTCCTGGTGGTGGGTGCCCTCTTCCCCGGGGGCTGGGAGAGCTGCTCGGCCTTAGGATGTCACCGTTACACGTGGTGGGGCAGGATGGGTTCAGGTGGTGGCAGAGGAGCGTGGTCACCGCTCGCTCAGCACTGGGTGACGGGTCTGAGTTGCAGAAGAAGGTGTGGATGCAGGTATGGAGGGGATAGTGCAGCATCAGGGCCAGGTGGGGCTGGGACAAGGGACCGAGCAGGAGGTGACCTGTCCAGAGAGCCGTCACCGTGGCGGGGACATCAGTGACATGAGGGAGGACTGACCCCTGCCAGTGGCAGAGCAGCAAACCTTCAGGAGCCGCGGGGTGGGACGGGGACAGGAGGCACTGCAGGGAGAGAGTGGGGGCCCTGGGGCACTTGGTGTCACCCAGGGCACTTGGTG
>NW_009623137.1:0-1644 GCF_000690535.1 Cariama cristata
CAATGCCCCGAGGGTCCCCAGGCTGGGAACACCCTTCACCCCTTTACTCCCCACATTCCACGACCATAAACATTTGCCAGAGACTCCCCTAGACCTTCCCATTTAACACAGGAAGAAAGAAAAAGAAGCACAGGGCCCTTTATTCGTCAAGAGGTGTGAGATACAAGTGGTTTCACATGAGATCATGAGCTCAGGAACAGGAAGGTTACGGGACAGAGGCACCTCCTTGCAACAGGGTCAAACACAAGGGCACAGGAGCTGGGTCTGGCCTGGCTCCGTCTCCCCTTGCATTGCTCCAGACAATTTGTTTCTCAGCTAGAGACCCACTGCAGCTGTGACAGCTGCGGGATCTCTGTGCAGCAGCAGAGGTGGGGGGGGGGGGGCCCTTCCACAACCAGCCCAGCTCTGCTGAAATCTGGTGCTCTGGGTGCAGGGTCAATCCTGCAGCGCTTGCGGCAGCGGAGCAGGATGCCCATCACCAAGCTGCTGGGCACGGCCGAGCCTGTCCCTAGGGCTCTAATTGCCCTCCGCTTTGCTCCGCAGCTCACTGAAGACCTCGCTCTGCCGCCTCTTGTCCTTGGCGCGGATGATGGTCATCCTGAAGAGCTTGCAGTAGAGCTCCATGGCGGTGGGGCTGTCGTCGTTCCCAGGGATTGGGTAGGTGATCAAACAGGGGTTGCAGTTTGTGTCCACCACTCCCACTGTGGGGATGTTCATCTTGGCAGCATCCTGGATGGCCACGTGGGGTTCAAAGACATTGCTGAGGCTGCTGAGGAAGATGATGAGGTCGGGCAGGCGGACGCCGGACCCAAACTGGATGTGTGCATTGGTGAGCAGGCCGCCCTGCCAGTAACGGGTGTGGGCATACTCCCCGCACTCCCGTGCTGTGCTCTCGACCAGGTGGCAGAACTGGCGTTTGCGGCTGATGAAGAGGATGATGCCCTTGCGGTAGGCGATGTGGGCAGTGAAGTTGAGGGCCAGCTGGAGGTGCTGCATTGTCTGATCCAAGTCAATGATGTCCTGATCCAGGCGGCAGCCAAAGATGTAGGGCTCCATGAACCTGCGAGGGCAGAGGGAGGGCAAAACAAGAGGATGCAGGGATGGGGTGCTACAGGCACTGAGCACTGTTTCTGAATGCGGCATGGCCCCACAGAAACCTTCCCACACTCCAACTCCCAGACGGTACCAAAGGGGCTCTCTACAGCGAGCCCTTGGGCACGGTGTCTGCCCCAGCCGGGCTCGGGGGGCTGCAGGTCTCACACCCTGCTCAGTGCTCACGCTGAGTGGGGTCCCTGTGCTTTTGTGGGGCAGTAACCATGCCCAGGCAGAAATCTGGGTCTGTGTGGGCAGTTCCAGACCCAGGCTGATCTAGTGCAGCCCCCAAAGGCTGACACGAAGTAAGGAAACACTCCTGATGTCAACAAGCACCGGACCACGAACCAGGGTCACTCACCTATGCCGACATCCCTTTTTGTGCCCCAGGTGCACCCGAGCATCAAAGAGATCTTTCAGGGAGAAGAGCTCCTTCACGTTGAAGAAGTCGGGGTGGCTGAGAGGCTCGGACAGCAGCTTGTCATCCACGGCTGAGAGAAGGAAAAAAAACCCAAAGCCCACTGTTCCCTCTTGGTGTGTTTGCAGGGGATG
>NW_009623138.1:0-840 GCF_000690535.1 Cariama cristata
TGACTTGGCATGCTGGTAGTCATGTGTTCATATGAAAGCTTCCCCCAGCATGAGGTATAGCCTCCTGCTGTGGTCAATACCAAACTAAGGAGGTCATAGTAGATCCAGTCTTGGGACTCTTGTCAAGGAGGAGTGTCCTGCTGGGAAGAAAATGCTGTAGCCCAGTGTGTAAGTCTTGTCAATAATTGTGCTTTTATTGATTGAGCTGGAGACTCCTGATGCATCTTATGATTGTTGGCTCTATTGCTGAGATACATCTGCAGCCTATCTGCTCCAGTGCAGAGTCGTATTCTTTCATGGAGGTTTTCATTTGAAGGAATCCCTGCATAATTTTTTTTCTGTAGAAGGGGCATGTTAAAAAAATAAGAGAAAGAGTAAATGAACCCCTAAAGCCTGATATTTTGAACTTGATAATATGACCCCAAATTCTAAGCTATTTTAGATCTGTTTCTTATTAGACCTGTGCCATGTGTCAGTAACCCTTTTGAAATATGACTGCATATTTATTTCTGATATGTGTTTTCTAGTTGAACCTGCCCTGGTACTTGACAGAAATAAGCGTCTACAGTCATTAATGCCATGAAGTCAATGTAGCTGCAAAAAGGGTAACTTGTGCTGTTGCGCTCATAATAAAATTGTGTATGAAGTTACAGTTCCTGACTATGAGTTTTGGTGATTGTTTATGGACAGAAGAATGCCAAGTGTGGCTTCTAATGCCTGGATCCAAATCTTTTGTCACTTACTTACGAAAATGTTCTGTTTGATAACTTCTGTCAAAAATATCAGGCGGAGTTTTAAGAATATGAAAACTAAAAAAAATATTTAAAATTCTGTGACTAA
>NW_009623139.1:0-670 GCF_000690535.1 Cariama cristata
GTGATGGCAAAGCCGCTTTCCGCCACCCGGCTCGGCTCAGCCCGGCAGCATCCCTCGCCGTAAGCAGGGCCACGTGCTCCGATGCAGAGAGCAACGTGGGTGAAGAGCTGCTGGGTCACATCAGTGCGCGAAACAAATACCTGGAATACCTGGAAACAGCCACTTGCGCTGCTGGGAGGCTGGTTCAGAGGCTGCTTCCAACAGGATTAGGGAAAACCTGCTGCGGATGGGGGCGGCCAGTTACTCCCCCACGCCTCAGTGTCCTCCTTTGAGAAATAATCCCGACCCGCTTTGCAAACCGCGGGGAGTCCTGCGAGGCAAAGTGCGAGGCAGGAGCTGGAAATTGCTGTCGCCGCTATTTCAGACTCTGCGCTGGATTTCAGCGCTGCAGCTCCCACCCGGTACAGTAAGAGCCTGAATTGTTCATCCTTTGCTAAGCCGCAATAAATGGCTTTACTTGATCTGCTGTTTGTGCTCGGGGGGGGCTGCATTTAACCGGCTGAGACCTACCGGCACCCACAGGGAATCTCCAGTTTTGCGACAACTTTTAAGTCCTGACCCTACGAAACAGCAGGTGTGAACTTGTGTGTGCCTTGAGGTGGCACAAGGAGCGATACGCTGGGCGCAGCACACGCGACGTTGCACGCTCGGGGTTGCACGCCCGAGGGCC
>NW_009623139.1:692-940 GCF_000690535.1 Cariama cristata
ACCCAGGGTGGGAGCGGCCCCGCGCCCCCCCCGCCCCCCCCAGCCGCTCTCGCCGGCATCCCGGTGAGGGACAGCCGTGCTGCAAAGGGAAGAGCAAAGCTGTGTTTGGGTGGGTGGCTCCAGGTCCTGGGTATTGGCACGGGGTTTGATGCCCCAGCTCCCGCAAGGGTTAATGCGGGGCACACAAAAAAGCGGGGGACAGCCCGGTGTTGAGGAGGGCCCCCCCCCCGCTCCCCGCACCCGCGCCC
>NW_009623139.1:963-1359 GCF_000690535.1 Cariama cristata
GCCGCGCTGAGCAAGGTGGACGGGAAAAGCAGGTCCCGTGCTCGTGGCTGGGTTGGTTTTGCTCAAACCTCTCAGGCTGATGTTCGAGTGACCCCTCCCAGATGTCAGAAAAAGCACATTTAAATTATTTTAGGAATAAATAACCCCTGGCGCAGAACGGAGAGGGTTCACAGCCGACTGTGCGGCAGCAGCGTGTCAGGACTCTGATGGGGAAGCCATCTGCCTGAGACGGAAAGTTTGGAAATTTCCTGGTAATCTCATTAACAAGCTGACACTTGTGGGTACACACCTGCCCTGCGCTCGCAGGGCGCACGGAGGGGTGCTCGGGCTTGTCCTTTGCTTTCAGTCGGTGTCGAAAAGGGGGAACAGAGAAGGAAGGGCAGCGGGGGCTGTCAG
>NW_009623140.1:0-2665 GCF_000690535.1 Cariama cristata
GGAGCATTCCCGGGGACAAGGCCCTGCTCCCGCGGACCACGAGCGCCAGCCCCAGCGGGGACAGCGCGAGGCCGCTCATTGACCGGTACCAACGACCACTACCAAGCCGAGTTAAAGCAGACCTGTTGGCTCGCTGCGTAATCTGGTTTTAATGACTGAGCCATGGGGGTGTGCTACCTCCCCTGGTAACGGCTCCATATGTTTAATTATGCTCACTGCTAGGAAATTACATTTTCTTTCAAGGCTGAATTTGCCTAACCTCAACTTCTAAGCATAACTTTAAGTGAAGAATGAAGATTATATTTTTGGATGTGTGATCATTTGCTGGGAGAAAGCATACAGAACACATAACATATCAAGAGAAGTTGCCTCATTAGATTAATTAACTTGTGCAGGCAAAGCCTTACATGCCAGCTCTGGAAGGAGCAAGAGCCCTCAGCTGCCATCGCCTCCCGGGAAGGGGGAGCGCCCGATGCTGCAGGAATATTCAGCTTCCCGCGGGCTTGCAAGAGCAAAGTCCGAAATCCGTGGCATACGTACATATATGTATAAATGAATACACAGCTTTTCCTTCAGTCCACCCGGGACATATATAGAAGATAGGTGCCGTTAAGGAACAGAAGACAAGGCCCCATCTGTGGGAAATCATCGCCCAGCCAGCGCAGCGGGTGCACCCCGCAACGCGGGTACTGCCAGCAGCACACCCAGACGGCTAGAGGAGCCGGCTCTGCCGGCCCTGGCCCTGCGGCCCCTCGGGGACGACCGCTGCCTGGAGAGCGGAGGGTGCCGGCATCTCCTGTGCCGTCAACTGCCGAGGTGGGCACCCACTTCCCCGGCTCCGTCCCACCTTCCTGCGCCGCGCAGCCCACCCCCTTCCCATCCCTGAGTCTTATAATTCAATGTCAAGGGGGCTTATGTAATATTTAGGCGTGTATTACACTAAATTAATCTTAACATGAAAAATCTTTTGATTACATAGTATGTTTTTGTCATTGATTGATTAATTCATTTATTCATATAGTAATGCTATGTCCAAGTTCTATTTATATTCAGTTGTAAGAGAAAGTTCCTATTCATGTCAGAGGAGATGAATTAAAATAGTTATCACTGGTATTTGCTAGCCTACTATTTTGTAAGCCCCCTTCACAGTAGGTACTTTCTTTCCCGTACAAGCTGCCTGCCATGAATCCATCCAGTTCTCACCTGCCCTGTGGCAGCCCAAGGGTCTGGGCCAGTGTGGAGGCACCGATGACCCCTTCCCACGCGGAGGCACCGATGACCCCTTCCCGCGCGGAGGCACCGATGACCCCTTCCAGCGTGGAGGACCAGGGAGCGCAGTGAGCCAAGGGGAGCCCCCACGACCCGGGGAGCGTGGGCTGGAGCATCCCCAGGGCAATGCCCGCTGCACACCCTCGCAGCAGAGGTGAAGAATGAAGGCAGGGTGACACCAGGTGCCCCACGGGACCATGTCACCGGCACCCCAGCATCTCCGTGCTGCCTGCTGTCATCACTGCGATATTTATTCCCGGGAAGCAATATTGCAGGGTTGAGCAATGAGAAAGGTTTGGTTGCCATGGCATGAAGCTGCCCTGATATGGGAGAAATTTCTCTTAATTTAAAAATAATGCTTAATTAATTGTAATTCTTTTATCATCTCAATCATGCCATTAAGGCAGAGCCTCCGCGGGCCCCACAGGGCAGTAATGACTGTGACCTGGGCATCCTTTCAGCCCCCAGCCCCATGGCCCCGGACCCAGTTCCCCTCTCCCTCCTTCCCAGTCACGGCAAGTGCAGAGGGAGCGACCGGCTCCGGGGAGGCATCTCCATCCACAGTAAAGCTGGGGGACCCCGGCCCGAACCGCTGTCCCGTGTCCCTGTGTCCGCACAGGGCTGAGGATCAGCAGATCTAGCAGCGCTCACCTTGTTCGCTGACAACAAAGCAGGCTGAAATTGTCATCAATATGTTATTTTAATTTCACACACAATAATGAAGCCATTGGAAAAGTGGTTGTGTACACATGAAATATACCTTCTGCTATTTATATGTGTTTTTCTAAATTAAAGGGAATATAAAACCGGTGAGAAATCAACTTGGAAACATTCCCTTTTTGGGTAGAACAAAATTTCAAGCCAAGCAACATTAGCAAGGAAAGGAGAACCCACCAAGGAGCAGCTTCACACGTCTGGACACCGCTTGCGATGGCAGCAGGATGGCCAGGGGTTCGGCTGCCAGACCCCCCGGGTGCTGGACGGGCCTCGTGGCAGCAGCACCGGCCTCGTGGGCTCCTGGCACACAGGGACCACAGCAGCCGGCCGGGCACAGGAGCATCCTGGAAAGCTGCTCCCGGCTCTGCCGGTGCTCGGCAGGGTTGCTGGGAAAAGAGCAGAGGTGATGTAGGGCTGGGCTGGAAACCTCTCCTCAGAGGGCTGGAGGGTTTACAAATCTCAGAATACTTTGGCACGCATCAGAGAATTCAGAGGTGACTTTAGCATCTCTAGAAGTAAAAATTTTTTCTCTTCCATCAGACTAAGACACCTGGACTAGCAGCTAAAGCCAGGCCAGTCAGATTGCAAACGCACGAGTTTCTTACGTGGTGATAATTAGCGACTGTAACAACATCCCTGGCGGTACAGACCAGCCTCCCTCGGGAAGGGCTGGGTGTTT
>NW_009623140.1:2699-15164 GCF_000690535.1 Cariama cristata
TGCCATGAAAAGGGGCTGCGGTGGATCCTCACAGAGAGGACCTGTGGCAGGGGGGTGGCGGTCCCTCCGTGGGGCAGTGGTCCCTCCGTGCCCCACCAGCTGGGGGTCCCTGGGGCAGACAGGGGCATGTCCAGCCCCCGAGTGCTGCTGCATGGGCACGGACGGAGCCATCTCATGCCCGGCCAGGAGCTAAGAGACTCCTCGCTGCTGGAAACCGGCCTCTGCAGGGACACGGGCCACCGCCACGGAGAGCAAAGCGCCTGCTGCTGCGGTGTGTGCTCAGCGCAGGGCACCGGGCAACACAAGGGTCTCTGAGTGGCACCTGCCAATCAGCACCTGCAATGAGAGCCTCCCAGGTAAGGACGGCCCAAGGGCAGGCTTTCCTGGTTGGGACTCTCCCACACTGCTCCTTGTCCGGCTCCCAGGGTTTGTGGGGTTCGGACCCCGCTTCTCCTCCGCAAGCCCAGCCCCAGGTGCTGCGGCACCGGTGCCCAGCCACACACCAGCACCGGCGGCTGGAGGCACCGGTGAGTATGGTCAGGGCATGGTGTGTGTGGAGCCTTATTTTAACAGCATCACACTTTGCCCCCCTCCTCTCTGCCTACAGTTGTACCTCTGACCCAGACACATCAATGAAAGACGCCTGCGTGTACCTGTGAGAGAGCTCATTAACTGCCGCAACCCAGGCTCGGAAGGGCTCCCTGCGCTCGGGCCATTGCTCTGTGCCCCGCTGTAGCCATCCGGCACCGGCACGCACAGAGCTCAGAGCGGAGCGCTGAGGACCCGCAGCCGAGGAAGGGGCCGGGATGCAGCATCGCTCCGGGACTTCCCCACTGCCCTGCTGCAGCTGCCCGCTCTGGGCATCCTGCTCCTGAGCTCTCCCGTGGCTGGAGCCATTTGGACACGGAGCAGAAGACAAGCAGCAATTAGTGCACTTACTAGCCTAATCTTGAACCGACTGACAGACGAGAGCTGTTGCAACTTTCCAGCGGATTTCTGTGCCAGGAAATCGACTCAGCTAATGAGGGCCCGGCTGCCAGCTTCTCCTCTTACTCTTCTCCCACGGAGGGGAGGCTTGGGCTTGAAAGAAAGCTCTGCAGTGCTTTATCTGAAAGCTCGTGTTGGGGGTTTTACATACATACGCTTGATTCCGTTCATCAATATTTTACATATGCAGGTGTACATAATCTTCATTTTTATGCAAATCTCTCTGCAGCCAGACAGGTGCATTTTCTGATCTCTATTCATCATCAAGAAATCCAATAACTTGGCTGTGTACCTACATCTGGTTAGGGGTTGACCCAATGTGCACTTAAGCATGGATTTCAAATATGGGCAGCAGGGAAATAGCTTATTTCCCCCCTGGCCTTTATAAAATTAAATGCAAACCCCCCCAGTGTTAATGCAATGTTAATGTTGCAAGATCGAGCATTTAAAAGTCGGGAAATTCCGTAACTTGAGGTTGCTCCAGTGATGTTGAGTTGATACATCGTCCATCCTATGTATTTTTTTGGTATACTTTAATGATAATCAATAATTAAGCAATAAATAAGTAATATGAAAATATTACTAGTACTTCAGAATACTGAAATAAAGGGAAGTCTAGCAGAAAATAGCCTATGTCTACTAGGAGACCCATGAAGATGTTGTTACTCAATACAGATAACCATCTGACAAAAAGGTTTTGAAAAGGTAACCGGGGTTTTGACAAACCACCATGTTTGGGGGTCAAGAGATGTCTGCTCACCATGGTCATTTTGCATTTTTATTGCAGGAAAGCAGCTCAAAACCAGAGGCTTTGGGAAGGTGCCGGAGCACTGCTGCCCTGGCCATCACCTTCCCCCAGGGCCGAGCCGCCCCTGTCGCCCCTCGGAGGGGAACACCAGCTCCAGAGGTTTGTTTCAAGTGGGAAGAGTATTTGTTTCCTTTATTACCTTGGAAAGAGATGAAAAAAACTAATTCCTTTTTTTGGAAAGCAGAGGAGTGAAAGGACACGTGGCCTTTGGAAATGTGCCAAAAGTTAATTCCTTGGACCTAAGAGGGGAGGATTTCCTACCGACAGGCTTCTCGGGCTGCGCTGGACTGGCTCACCGCCTCTGCTGGGAGCGTTCGGTTGGGTACCCAGACCCGGAGCAACTCAAACGATATCAGAGGGGAAAGTAATTTTTAAAGTTACAGGTAGGCTCCCAAATCGGGTAGGTTGAGAGGCTCTCTCTAGGCACACGCGGGAAAAGAGCAGCTTCGCACACCCTGCTCGCCTTCGCTGGGCTCTGCTGACAGCATCAGCGGGTTTGCAAGGGACCTGGATGCCTCACACAGTGGTTTTGTCATCATGACAAAATCACGGTGTGTTTTGACCATGTCTGTCTTTACACGTTTGCATTTGTCTCAAACATACTGGGATTTCAGGTGTACGGTGTCTTGTCCCTGCCCTGGTTTGGGCAGTATCCCCTTACCCGTGCTGGCCGATGGGTCTGTGGTCCCGGTGATTTCCGCAGAAAGAACCGAACGGCTCTGACTGCAGCTGACCTCAGTGAGGGGTGGGTGAGGTTTTCAGGTTTCCTATAATTGCCCTCACTTACCAGCCACAGTCCCTACCAGCATGCACATACAAAGTGCAGGTTACATTTTGGGGCTCCTTGATATCCTATTAATTTTTTGCAGGCTCCTGTGACTAACCAAAGACAGAACCGTGATTGTTTCTGGCCATTCACCAACTCCTCCCCACAAGGAAAGAAGGGGGAAAATCCCCTCATAAGGATAAACAGATCTCCTGCTCCGATTGATTCACTTCCCCAAAACAAGGACTGCCGTCCGCTGCCTCCCATGGCCACAGAAACGCTGCCTTGGCCGGGGACCCGCCTGCCCATGCTGCCGTGCCGGGGAGATGCTGAGGATGCAGACCCTGTGCTTAGATCCCAGTGCAGAGGTTCTACCTCCTGTACCTCGTATTATTCCTGCCCGGCTGCTGCAGCTGCTACGCTTTCATTCCAAAACAATATTTTTCCAAATGAAGTAGCAGAAAACAGCTTTACATTTTTGTTATCCCTTCCAGCACAAAATAAAAAATGCCTGTGCTGCCACTACCTGATTCAATCAAGTGCAGTACATTGGATACCCACAGGCTACAAGTACTGGAAAAAGCTGACTTGTATTTTAATTAATAATGCGATACAGTGTCTCAACAACCAGGCCTCTGGCAATATGCTTTTCTTTGTTCATTATTTGCTGTAAACAATTTTCAAGCAATACGTAGACAACCCTATTTTTTAATTTCTGCTAATTTGTAACATTAACAAAATGCAGGATTTTTCTTGTGCAATAAACCAAGTGATTAAACCTCCTTTCTAGCTCATGAAAGATTTCAGACTGCTTCTGAGTTCAGACCAAAAAACACCCACAACTGTTCAACAAGGTTCCCACTGGCTCTGGCAGGGTTACTGGGTGATGCTGGCAGGAGGTGGGTTTGGGGGGACGGGGGACAGCCCCATCTCAGGATGCGGGGAGATGCTCCCCTCTCCAAGAGGCGAGTTCAGACTCCGAGGTGGAAAGGGAATGGGATATAAACGGCCCCGCTGTGTTTGCCAGGTTGTCCAAAGGTCTGTAACGTCAGCTGGAATATCGGTTAGTGATTGCTTAGAAAGGGAGAGTCGGGGGGATGTGGAGATCAGCACACCCTTGGCAGTGATGCCTTCAGCCCCCAGCTCTTTCCCAATGAAAGCAAGGCCTCCTCCTCTACATCTCCCCTGGCTGGTGCGATTTCTCTGCTACCTGTTGAAGCACCCTCGGTGTGTTCGATGGGTCCTGGGGCCTCATGTGCTGGGGTGCAGGATGTGAGCCCCCAGCCCGGGGGTCAGTCCCAGGGGTGCTCCCGGGTGTGGCGAGCCTCAATCCTCAGCCAGTGACTCCTGGTGCCTCCTCCATCATCTCCATGGGCACCTCCGCTCTCTGCCCCTTGCTCCTTAGGGACTGTGCACGGACACAGCAAGCAGCAGGCTCGGGAAAAGAGCCACTCGGCCGCAGTGACGTTCTTCTTGCGGAGAATAACTTGTATTTGGAAAGAGCTGAGATCCAGGCTGCACACCTCCTAATCTGCTTTCATTGCAATTTGGCAGGCAAGGAAGGCCCCTCCAGCTTTTGCCGTTCTGCAAATCCTCCTCGTGAGCACAAATAGCAGGCTCCCGCGCGCAGCAGAGCCCTGCTCTTAATTAACGTCTCTTCCCCGGGCCATCTGCTCCGCCAAGATCGGGCTCAGCCCCCCGCGAGCCACGCGTGCCCCAGCCGCAGCCCTCCGGGCGGGGAAAGCGCTGCTCCTCGGGGACGTGCCGGTTACACGCGGGCAAGCGAAGCAGCTGGCAACGGGTCACCACCTTGGCCGGTGCCATTGCCTGCCCGGTGCGTTCCTTGCCGGAGACACGCTCTCCGAGGCAGGGCGGGTGAAGCCCAAACCTGCACCCCACCTCCCCGCTGAACCCCGCAGGTGCCCGTCGCGGTCCCCTCGGGAGCAGGCACGTACGCCCCCCCGCACGCCCTCCCCAGCGGGAATCGCCTCTTCTCCAGGCTCCTTCCTAACGACTTGGCAGTAGACTCGCTGTTTGACGCTACCAGGTAAGAGGCAATTGGTCAGAGCACAAAGTAAAATGTCACCCAAATGTCACAGCAATTTCCTAACTGTCCACAAAATGGCAGATGCTCCTTTTCAATGGCACGTCGGCTTCTTCTTGGAACAGCAGCACCTCGCTCCGATCCGCTGTCCCCTTTGTCATTGCTCTGCACTCACGTGGGGTGCTGAGGGACACGGCTGCCATCGCGCTGGACGAAGAGATGTTACCGCATTAGAAGAAGAGACCTTCCCTGGTCATTGAAGCAGGCACGTTCGTCACAGCCTTCGCCTTTTCCAGCTTGGCTGAGGGGTAGCTGGTGTCCACTCCGTGGTCGAGGCAGACCATTTCTGCCGGCCTGACTCTTCCTCCCTTTGAGGCCAGAAGGAGGTCAAGCGCTTTCCAGTGCTGAACAAAGAAAAAAATCTGATCTACGTTTCTTCTAATTTTAGAAGGGCAGAGCTGAGGGGTAGCACTCTGAAACCAGTGGTAAACACAGACAAACAAATGCCCACATGTGCCTCCTCGGGGCTGGAGACTCTTCAAGGTCACACCCATGTACGCTCATGGCTGTGAACCTCTCATCTCCTAAACCGTTAAGTGCTGGATTAAGCAGGGTGATCGCAAAAATATCCTGGGCCATCCTAAGCACTTCGCATGCTTTCTCTAGGATGGTCGCTCCCCATCTGCATCCCCTGTGGAGATGCTCTCCTAAGCGCATTAGACTTCAGAGCCATCTGAAGTCCTTCGTGGAGGCTTCCAGAGTCTGTTCATGTTTAAGGACCACGCTGCCGTTTGCAGTACTTGCAGAACCACTGCACGCCACTTTCTGTGGACACCTGAGGTTGCCTGGACTGCACCGGGTGGGGAAGAGGAGAAGTTGGCCTCCAGCCCATCCTCTTCCCAAACCCTCCCAAGGTCTGTGAGAAGGCCCTCACCCCACTCCTCGGACATGGGTGATGTTTTTGCACTTCTGATTTCTGCAGGACTGACTTCCAACAAAGACGGCTGGGCAAACCCTGTTATCACCAGGGCTTGATACCTGATGGTGGGATAGCTCTTCCTGGTGCTGCTGCTCCCAACTAGCAGGTTTTCCCCAGCAGGAGCAGATCATGGCCCGGAGCAGGGCTCCAGTTTGGTCTCACCTTCTCCTGTGCCTGGTCATCTTCATACAATACACACTGCTGGTACTACTACACTTGCTTCCAAGGAGTGGAAGGTGCCCTCTAACAAACATGGCCCTGATGGCACGCTGGCAAGGTGGATTCGTCTTCCCAACGCTGCTGGGTGTGCGGTGTCTTGCTGTGCCTGGCGCTGCCGGTACAACAGGCACTGCAAAAGTCTGAGCTGGAACACTTCTGAAGAGGCTGGCAGAGCGGCAGAGCCTGCTCCCTCCTGGCAGCACGCTTTCTTGGACATGACCTCATGCGACTGAAAAGACGTTGCAGTAGGAACACCTCTCCCTTCTCTCCCGCTCATCATCAGCGCGTACGCAACACAACACAACGGTGACACATGCTCACAACGTAAGACAAGTGTCAGAAACAGCGAGCTCCGACTGCTCTGGTGAATATGTAAAAATATCACCAAGAGCCACAGAGGAAAATGGACCAGAAATAAGAGTACATCTTCTGAAATAGCACACCATCTGCCGTGTAAAAAAGTCTTATACAACCACAGCCAACCCATTGGTACGTGGTGCATGGAGACAGATCTCCCCTTCCCAAACTTCTTCAGCAGTCTATTCTTTACACGCCTGGAGGGAAGCCACGTCTTCTGCAAGAGCAGGAGACCCAGTGGAGGGTCCTGCCGTACACGTTCTCTTCTTTCACTTGAGCCCATCCGACAGTGACCACACTGTCAGCCCACCATGGCACCGGCACACGAACTATTGACTTAGCGGAGGTGAAACCCTGGCCCTGTCCAAATCGCAGCAAAAATCCCATTTCTGTGCCTATGAGGATGGAAATTCCCCAGCCGAGTTGGGGGTGGTATGTCAAGCCGCGCGTTGAGGGTTACATGCGGCTGCTGTGCTGGCGGGATTGTGTTGCCTGTGATCACCCCGTTACTCTGCAACGTGAATTCATCTGATCCCTTCATGCTTGTACCTGCATTTATTTCTCACAACTTCAGGATCAGTTTTCTAAGTATCTGTATAAATGTGAGCGTAAACAGCTGTACTTTTTATTTTGCCTGCTTAGTGCATCGAGGACTCTAGACATTGCTTTAAATGACTTGTCAGACACCTACAGCATATGCATCAACATCATAGCTGGTTTGATGAGCTGCAGTTTGCTAGCTCGCTTCTGATGAAAGCCCCCGCCACTGCAAATACAGGAAATTATGGTATTACAGAACGCGCAGCCCCTGCGTGGCAGTGCTGTAATTATACAACTTCTAACAATTAAGTGCTTACTGATTATATGTTGAAAGGAAGCTGAACACCATCAGATCATATCATTGCTGATTTATTGAGTTATTATTGGCCACATCCTGAAGCTCTGACTGTCCTTCCTCGATCAAAACTCCTCATTTACCTGAATAAAGATGAAGAATTTTGCCCTGTAGTATTTCAGGCAGTAGTGTGTAATCTCAAAACCTTTTCAAATGCTATTTATAATCCTGAAGCATATTGTTTTATGCTTGTTGAGTTTTATAAACAACTATTCTTCCTGCAAGGATAAAAATAAAGTCAACCAATGGCTTCTGCGTTTAAGTCAGGTCACCACAAAGTGCAATAGGCAGGATTTTAAAAGGTCTGGTTTTACAATTTATTGAAGACGAAAGAAAGAAGGCTCTCGAAAGCTTCCTGATTTTGTGTGTGCTACAGTATCTTATGTATAAAATAAGGTCATATATGCATTATCTTTATGCCAGACATTAGGCATGAAATGAAACAAAGCTGACAAGCAGTTTACTGCATGTTTTTTTGTTAATATCACAAACTTAATTCAGCCGTGAGAAGACTCTTTGCATAGAGCATGTCATTGACAAAAAGGTACTAGACAATCGTAAAGAGAACAAGGTAAGTGATCTTCATCATTATTATTATTATTTATTCCATCTCTTCCCTTTTCCCCCATTAAGCATTTCATTTGGAAATTCACTGGGGAAAAAGAATGGGAGGAAATGCGTTCTGCTTTCCCATCTGAATATCCTTAAGTCACATATGTTATAATATATTTGCATTTTTAAATAAATACCCCTCACAAAAACAAATTAGAAATGGTTATTTATGTCTTACGAAGCTCTGTTACCCTGCAGTGCTGTCAAAAGGTCAACCATTGCCTCTAACTTTGCTGTGCACACAATGACCTGGAAGTACCATCGATAATGACCCTATGGCTGCAAGTCTTGAAGACTTAATCATCTGACATACAAGGAGCCCTACGGCGTTCGTACTTGGCATTTGCCTTATTGAAATGTACACGGACAATATGCATTTTAAACAATTCCAAGCTGCGTGCCTAAAATAGTCATCAGGCCACAGATCGCTTTCTGAAACAGGCTTCTCGCTATTTCAGCTCTCTCGCCTTGATGAGCAAGTCAGCTAACGAAACAATCTGATGCATCTGGAGCTAGAAACTAGCTGCATTTATTATTGGCATTTGCTCCATATTGCAATGGAAAGTTATCATCTGCGTCATCTGGAAATTAATTACTATCTGCCACCAGCCAAATTTGATTTTAAGCCTCTCTCGGAGAGAGTTCATAAAACACAACCACAAAAAGGAGGGGAAATTCTGCATTAAAGAAGAAACCCATTCCCCTGTAAAAGCAGCCGCACCTGGAAGCCCCGCGTAGCTTTGGTGCTCGGTCAGCAGGGTCTGCCTGCTGAGCCAGTGCCCTGCTCCAGGTCTCAAAATGGTCCAAAAAATGCCAATTACTGCAAGTCTTCCTTTGGTCCGGTAGAGCAAACCCAAACCTACAAGGAGGAAGACGAGAACTCCCTTGAGTAGGAAAGCCAAAGTCAACGTTAACTATTGCGATCACGAAGTACGTTATTTAACAATCCCCTGCTTAGGAACACTTTGGCAAGACCACCATATGTTGCTGAGTGAAACAGGCCTAGCAGGAGCAATTTCTGATGTATAGCCATCGGCAGGCTCCGCAGAGCGTATGCTCTCACCTTGAGCGTCTGCGGACACGCAGAGCAGGAGAAGTGCCTGCTCACCTCTCGCTGGGCTTGTCACGCTCCTCCCAGCTAATTAAAATCTTCTCTTGCACAAGTCAAACCCCCAGAGACCCGTGGCCATCTCCGGGTAGCGGTGAACCTCTGGGTCTGTGGTAAGCCGGCAGTCCTCTGGTAACACCCGTATGATCCTCCCGAGAGGGTGTCCTGTGCCCCCCAGCCCCGACGACGGGGGACGGTGTGGTGGGCAGGGAGGGATGCCCCCCGACGATGCCCACCCAAGGGGCTGGGAATGGCCGGAGAGCGAGTCTGCTCCAAGGGGCAGATTTTGAGGATTCTGAAGACCTTAGAGCACTCGCTGCCAACCAGGCAGAAGAGGCAGATGGTTTTGAGATGGCATCCAGCTGGTGATGGGTAGGTCGGACAAGGTGGGATGTCACCACGTCGCCTGGAGTGACCACCGTTGATGGGAGAAACCCGTGGGAGGGCTGCGGGGGCCCGTGGACCCCCCAAGCTGCTTCCGCAGTTGAGCAGGGCTTTGCTGCGTGTTCCCAGCCGGCAGCGCACACCTACAAGCTCACACGGGCAATAAAGACCGTACTGAGGGGAGAAGCTGTAGACGCCCAGGCCCCACGGCAATGCTGGGGCATTGCAGTGCCGGCAGCCAAGCCCCGCCCGGGCACCGGGCAGCCCCTGGCCCAGACCCTCGGTCCCTCACACTGCCACGGGAGAACGTTGAGACGTGGTGGCTGCTTGGGAGAAGAGGCGACATATGTTAGTGGAGATGTAGCTGTTTTCTCTTGCGTGTTTACCCTCCTACGTATCTTCTTGGAGGCTCAAAGGAATTACGCTTGATACAGAAAAACGAAAAAAAAAAAATCAGGAAAAAATTCTTCTTGTTTCTGTCCACCCTTGAAAAATATGCCCAAGTGATGTCTCTTTCTGGTATTTCACATTGCTGGGAGTCAGGAAAACTAGCCCGTGCACTTTCCATGTCTTCTGTTTTAATAAACTGCACATTAGTTTCATTCAGCAGCTCCAGCCTCTGGCTATCCGTTGCGCTGTATATTAGTTTTAAATACACATTGCTTGCAATAACACTGGAGCAGGGAGCTGTGCCTCAAGTTAAGAAATGGTTAGGATTGCTTTACATTTGCAGTCTCATTGAAAACATTTATTCAATCAAAGGGAAAAAATAAATGTGGTCCCTCCGCTGTGTCAGGTATAAACTGTTATTGATCCCCTAAATGAAATTTGTCCATGCTGATCGATCAAACACATTATCTTTTTTTCCCCAGTCTATTACCAGCAATTGGAAACTCTCAAGCATCAATAGCAGCCTGACCACACACAACTGTAAATTTAGCCTATCAGGTCCCAAAATCCGAATTATTCCGATCCCCCTCCTTTCTCTGCAAACAGCAGGACCTCTGCATTATGACTATATTTTTCCTGAGCTGAAGGTTAGAAAAAGTTAAATTTCATAAAATGCTGGGAATCATTTGCGTCGTGTTAAACTCTGTCTGCGTGGTAATGGCCGTGTGACAGCGTGGGGACGGCTCCAGTGCCCGCCTGGGCTCTCCGGCGGGGTCCTGGGGACCCTCCTGCACACCAGCCCACGGCTTCCCGGCTGGCCACGTCCGTCGGAGCAAACCGGCAGATTTTGGTGTTTCCTAGTATGTCATTTTTGATGAGACTGATACTTATTGTGAATACTCTGCCATATAAGCTGTCTTGCGTATTACCCCTCCAGAGCCGGCCCCACCGCCCAATGCCGAGCCACCAACCGGAGCAAGATGTCCCTCTGCATGGGCACCCCCGCTACGCAGCACCGCCGGCACCGTGCCCCACTGCTCTCCTACTTCCCTAACTCATCATGCCATGCCTTCCTGGGGGCTGCCCCGCTTCGGCACAGCCCAGTCCCTGCTCAGGCCCAGGCAGGATCCGGCCATTGCTCCCCATCCCTGCCCTTGCGCCACTCTCCTGGAGAGAGGAGTCTGCAGAAAGGGGCAAACCCGGGTGTCCTGCCTGAAAACACACGGGCTTTGGTGGGTCGCCGTGTTACTGGTCCTCTTTGAGGTGTTCCTCACCTTCACAAACTAGCGAGAGCTAGGGAAGAGGGGAAGGTTTACACATCCTTCTCTGGCTATCGGGCTTTTGATACAAGGATGCGGAAATGCCGTGACACATGAACCTGGCTAATGAGAAAGCTCAGTAGATCACTAATCACGAAATCTTCCCCATCCGCAGGGCCGGGCTACGCTCGTGGTGCTCGCAGCAAGGGACGATGCTCCAGGGAGAGGAGGGCGTAGGTGGGTGCTGCGGGCAGCCCCGTGCTTCCCGTGGGTGCGGGAGCCGGAGTGGGGTCCCGGGGGGGTGACACCCGCTTGGGGACGCAGCCTGAAAGGGCCCTTGCAAAGCGCCTGCCCTACGGAGGTTCTCTGACGGGGACTCCCAGGGCTGAGCAGAGCACCCATCTTCAAAAAGAACCTAATTTCGGGTAGGTTGTGGGAAAAAAGGCAACACCGGTCTCTTAATAGCCATCGCGAGGGGCTTACTCTCCGCTGCTGTCAATAGCTCATATGTTTGTCTTCTGTCTTGCTGATAGGTAATAATTTTCCAAGCAAGCTTAGGGAGCAGTGACTCTTTATTAAAACTAATAAGGGAGGGAGTCACGGGTTTTTAAAAATCACTCAGGAAATTATTACTGACAACTCTTTCTTGCCTCACTCCACAGAAGGAAAGCAATGAGAAGTTAAGATGCCTTGCATGATGTCAGCTCGTGGTTTCGCTGCCACGTACGCTCAGGGCATACGGGCTTTATAATGCAGCGTCGTGCAACAGCAGCTTACAATGCAAATAAAGCAGTCCTGAAACTTCACCTGGAGAATAGAAGCTTCAAGTGAAAGTTGTTTCAAATGTCTAATTTTGGCTAAATACGGCAGAAATTACATTTTAAGGAAATAACTGTGAAACATTCTGGGTGCTTTTCAGTGCCTGCTTAGGTACTGAAAAGTCAAATCCCAAGAAAAAGCAGTGGAAGACAGCATGGACCCTGTGAAGAAGGAAGAGCCGGCGCTGGCCTCGCCGACGGGCACGTCACCCAGGGGCTCCGCAGAGCCCAGCTTCTTCCCAACTGCAAGACGAGGGCAGAGCACGGCACAGCGAAGCCGACCCCTCTGCCCGGCTCACCCAGGGCAAACCCTCCCGGTCCGTCCCTCTGCCCCGGGGAGCGGGGACCCGCACCCCACAGAAGAGTTACCGATGTCTGCAGCCCGGAGCCGTTGGCGAGCTCGTGGGTTTTAAGGGACCATGATAAAACATAGCCAGAGCTTTTCTGCAATCAGACTAAAAGCTTCACCCATCCGTATCAAGATCATATCTCCTGATCTCACGTATGGCTCTAAAAAAACCCCCTTATCTTGGCATAGCGCAGAACCAACCCTTTCCTAGACGGCTTGTGCCGATGGTTCATTGCCTGCACAAATCTGGACCATATTTCAGTCTGAATTAATCCAGCTTCCCGCTGCTGCTCTCGATGCCGCCTTCCCTTCCCGCAGCTGGAGCCGTGGGCCTCCTCTGCCGGGCAGCCCGCAGAGCACGGCGGGTTCGCCTGGATAAGTGGGACCGACTTTCTAAGCATCGTGCCTCCAGGCAGGTTTGCTGCATCTCTGGTTACTCTCACAGCTGTTTTCTGGACACAAGGAGCAGACACCAGACCTGGATGCAGCA
>NW_009623140.1:15344-17088 GCF_000690535.1 Cariama cristata
CATGGTCACCGGCACACTGGGAGCCTGCCAGCGTATCGCCACCCGTGACCCTGTTCCCCTCATTATTTAGTATTTTCCATCGCTTTACCCACAGCGTAGGAGTGACACCTTTCCCCTCCCAAGCCCCAGGGTGATATTTCCCCCTGCCCCATCCTGCCGGACTGGCCCGGTCCTCACCCCCTCCCTCAGCCCCTGCTCCCCAGGTGGGAACCGCTGCGCTGGGCGCTTATTTGGGGTGATATTTAGCCCAAAGTTTGGTGCTTCTCTTTCAGAGCTCAAGAACAGCCTGTGCCCCCAAAGCCTGGTCCGTTTGGCAGCCACACAAGCAGGTCTAATAACAGCGATGACCTCTGCCCGTGCTTCAGCTGCCAATATCATCTCAATGAAGTTACTTTTATCAATCATGCTTTTAACCTAATAAAAAAGATGATGGGGGAAATGACATAAAGACCAATTTCTTGCCAATATTGTTGCATTTCATACTATTATAACAATCTTCTGTGAAAAAAAGAACATGACCATGTGTGGCCACATCCATTTCTCTCTTGAGAAACGTCGGCAGAAACGCTGCCTTATTGCCCCTGGGACTTGTCCCGCCGCGGGCAGCAATCCTTCTCCCTCACTGGCGGGGGGTTTGCCTCGGTCATCGGCAGAGCTCCTCCTGATTTTCCCCATTGTGGGATTTTCTTTCTGTGCTGTTTCACAGCTGGACTATCACAAAGACAGCGACATGATTTGTACTTCACCGCCCATGAAAAGGGAAAGATAGATTAGCTTTTCCAAAGGAAAGCGCTCTGTGGTCTGGGATGGGCATGGATATTTGGGATGGGATCCCACGGCTGGCTTTGGTTCCAGGTAGGTTTGGGGGGCACCTTGTAACAAAGTCCTCCAAGCCCGAAGGGTGACCTTGCCTTTGCCGCGCTGTAAGGAGGAAGGCTCCCCAGCCCTGACCTGCCTGCGGGTGCGCGGCGTCACACCGCAGTGACATGAGTTGCAGCAGGTCTCAGCCTGCCCTGGGTCCCACCCTCCCAGGGGGATGGCAGTTGGCTCTGTTCTTAATTACCAAAGCCAAAGTGGCATCAACTAATAGAATAGAAAAGAATAAGAAATAAGAATAGGAATAGGAATAGGAATAAGAATAAGAATAAGAATAAGAATAAGAATAAGAATAAGAATAAGAATAAGAATAAGAATAAGAATAAGAATAAGAATAAGAATAAGAATAAGAATAAGAATAAGAATAAGAATAAAATAGAATAAAAGCTAAGAAATAGAATAAAAACTAAGAAATAGAATAGAAGAAAGGACTCTTGGTCCTGAACCTAGACTTAAAAACAAAAAGTTAACTTTTAATAAGCCTCTGTTTTCTTCCAGTTTGTCCATCTAGACAAAACCAACTGATTTAATTATGCTCTGGGACCTCTTCTCCCATGACCCCTTTGGCTCTTTAACAAATTGTAGCAAAATGTGGACGTCCTTCCCCAAAACATCCCTGTTCTCCTTTACTTGCATTTTTTTGGCCGAGTGCCTATTCCATTTTCCATGTGGGTGATAAATTCTCTTACTCTAAAGAACCAGACAGAAAAAGAAATCCGCTTTACGCCAGGCTTTCTGGAAGGGCCACGCAGCTTCAGCAGCCGCAGATGCTCCTGCCTCCTCCCGCCGCGCTCGGCCCCAGCCGGCCGGGGAGGTGAAGGGCTGGCAGCGCTGCCGGCATCGGCAGGGGGGAGGGCGCGAGGTGGCC
>NW_009623140.1:18533-19242 GCF_000690535.1 Cariama cristata
AGGGCCTGCACCCTGCACCCCTGCACCCTACGCCCCTGCACCTGGCATCCTGCACCTTACACCCTGCACCCTGGCAACCTGCACCCTGCACCCTACACCCTGCATCCTGCACCCTGCATCCAACAACTTGCACCCCGCATCTTGTATCCAACACGTTGCACCCTGCACCCTTCACCCTGCATCCTGCACCCTGCATCCTGCATCCTACACCCTGCATCCAACAACTTGCACCCCGCATCTTGTATCCAACACGTTGCACCCTGCACCCTACACCCTGCATCCTTCACCCTGCACCCTGCATCCAATACCTTGCACCCGGCATCCTTACCCCGCACCCCCAGCCCGAGAGCTGGCTGTGCCTCCTTCCCGCAGGCGTACAGAGAGCTGGGGAAGCCGTCTCTCTGATACCATGGTTTGTGTCCTCTCGTTCTTCCCTTCGAGCAGCTCCCCCGTGCCCTGGGACTGTGTCACAGTCCCGCTTCCCCCAGTCAGAGACAGATCGTATCTCTTACCCTTAGCAGGGAAACAACAGTTCACGTATTGCTGAAACCCTTAGGGCCAAATATTTTCCTACATTTGAAGGTCCTGCTGCTTTAAAATATTTATCAGTTAAGTTTGACAACACCCCTGCCTGCTAAATACTGTTTTTCTATTGAGGGGGCTGCATGCTCCCGTGCAGCCTGGCTCCGAACAGAGGGGTCCCCCCTCG
>NW_009623140.1:19260-19567 GCF_000690535.1 Cariama cristata
GCAGCAGAGGAAGCGGAGGGGAGCGGGGACCCCACCGACACAGCCCAGGTCACGCGTTGCCTCAGAAAGCTGAAACTGCCTTTTCTTGACATTTAGAAAGGATAAGCGCTCGATTTAAATTAATCCACTTTAGCTAGCCCTCGTTTGTCAGGGATTGTTTGGACAAAACAGTGTGTCACCCACCAAAACTGAGAAAGTGGTGGAGCAGAGAGCACCGGGCTGTGAGCCCCCCCCCGCCTGCCTTCACCAAAGCGTCCTGGGTCCTGCCCCCCAAATGAGAACCAGGATTTGTGCCCAGGCTGCACGG
>NW_009623141.1:0-4309 GCF_000690535.1 Cariama cristata
TCCACCTATCAGTTGCAAACTGGGTATTTTGGTACAGAGTTCAATGGAGTCTACACTGCAACCAATCCACAACATTTTTACATATAAACTTGTAGTTCATATACGAGAGTATGTATCTTCAGTTGAAGATTCAACTGAGTTTGAACATATTTCCATTGAAACACATACTGTCCTTTTACAGCCTAAGTAATGATGATTTGCCACATCCCCAAAAATCTTTTCCGAAACATTGTATCATTTCAATTATTTAAAAGTTTTATTTCAAGTTTGATAGAGTTTAACTTCTCATTTTGACTGACACTGGAAAGTTACTTACTCCTGCAACATTGACAGAAGGCAGAAGGATACATTTGTTATCCTGAAAAATGTATATACTTTTTCTGTACAGCTTTCATAACTCAGTTGCCACAGTGCTTACCATAAAACCAAATTGATTCTACTGGAAATTTAATTGTCATTAAAATTTCTCATAATAACCATCTGGAATTTTGTTTGAAAAACTTAAAGACTGAAATTTTTAAAAATGCCTTTTTTTAATAGACATTCCTCACGAGAAGGATAATGGAAGAACACTGCAAGTATTTTTGTTCTAAAAGAAGTTTTCTAGATATGATCATTTGCAAACCTCCCCCCCCAAAAAAAAAAACAAACAAACAAACAGTCAACATGTTTGTACCAGGACAGGAATAAGTTATCCATCGGCAGGCTGTCATGGCTGCTAATGGGGAACTCTATACACCTGCAGTCTCTCCTGCCCCTTCTAGAGTTTCTGGCTGTCCTGAAGAGCTGCTATCCAGTGCCACACACCGCACGGGGTCATATTACCATTTTACTGGTACTGGGCTGCATTCAGCTTTAACAACCTTGGCTGCAAGAAACAAAAAAGCCCCTCCATGGGAAAGGAAGGACTCTGAGAGCCCCGCGGCAGCAGAGGGGCATGAAAAGGATGTGCTCGTCACAGCTCCTAGCTGCTCTTCACCCTCTGACGAGAGCTGCCTGCCCCCTCACCCCCACGCTCACAGCAAGAGTGCCTCATTCAGCTGTCAATTAATTCCTGAATCATTCAGCTGTCAATCAATTCCTGAATCACTGCAGATTTCAGCCCTGCATATTCAGATAAAACAGAATCCAAGACAGGGTTTTTTTGAAGAATGATACCCTGCACATAAACAAACACACAAGGCAAGTGTTAAATTCAAATAATGACATACAAAATAAAAATTTAAAGCATTAAAGCTACTGCAAACTGCTAATTCAGCCTTGTGCATGTACCTACCATGTCTGTGTAACTGTCAGTTGGTCCCACCCCACCTTCCCCCAACTCACACAGAACTATCATCGTCTTCTCCTTGGCGTCATTCCTCATTCCTGGCAGCCAGACTTGAGCTGCTCAGTTAGATCTACCTACCGTGTCAAGTTTTTGTTTCTTGTTTTCACTAACCACACCCCACCTCCTTGGACTTTCCTACCACCTGTTTCTTTCTAGATAGCATCCTCCGTGCTCATACTCCCTTGTCACATACATTGCCGCTTCCCTCAGCCTGCCATCCCCACTGGTTCCCACATATTCCTTGAACTCCTCCAAACTATTTCTTCACTCCCTCCCGCCAGTTTGGGCCTTGTCACCACATGAATCAAGCCAGGAAATTTCTCCATGATGTTGTACTGTGGGACAGGTAACACAGAAACACATCTGACAGCTCCAGATGCAAGAAAATTTGTTTCAGTTCTGGTGCCCAAACTCAAGCACCAGAAACATCAGTTACACAGATGATGCGGTGGCCAGTGGGACCCGATAGGGATGGTAAGATATCACATCCTTGCACAATTTAACCGATAAAGTTTGAGGAAAACTCTCCTGAGAGAGACATTTCAGTACCACAAACAGGCTTACTGTGGGCATATCTTCCAAAGAACAGAGAACAACACATCTCTGGCTTGGAGACAATACTGATAGCAATTATCGAGTCTTTGCTTCAAGAGTTTCTCAGACAAAAGTTGTTCTCGGGCATGGAGATGTAGTGATAACCCAACTTTCTTCCTCTGAAAAAGCAATGTACAAAATAGTCTGTGCGGTTTTAAGGGAAACTGTGGCATCTTTTAGCCAGTTCTTTTTTTCTCTGTGACTTCCACTCCTTTCCCCTCTTAGTAATTAAACCTTTCAAGTGGTAATTTGATGTTAATCCCATTGATTCAGACAAGGACACTACTTTCTCACTGCTGAGTCTTCATTTGTTCCCTAAAATCGGGAGTATATTTTGAAGTGCCTTTATATGCTACAGTTAAACTGCACACATATAAGAACACAATTTTGCATGTTCATATACAAGGAACGAGGACACTGTTCAACCAGTCAACATTCAGTAGCTACTATCAATACTAAATCTGTGTTGAAAGTTTATAACATATTACATCAGACAGCCTTCTGAAATATCTTTGTATTGACCTGTAAAAATTTCAGATATACCATAGTTTTGATTATGCATAGAAAATAAGATTTCATATGCACTGTATATCTTTGAAGATCATCCAGAATGATTTTTCTAAAATTGTATGTACAACCTGTCATGATTGACTTGTAAACTCATTAATAAAAATAAAATTATCACAACCTCTTCATTTGTAATAAATACTTAACATTTCAAGGTTGTTACGGAAAGGTGTTTAACAGGAGGATACAAACCGAAGAACTGCTATACCTTGGTTTTGAAATCTGTTCCTACAGAAGGTTTTTTGTTCTTTGATATGGAACCTACAAGAAACTGAACATCTTATACATGGTATAATATTATATGTATGAGAGAGATATATGTAAGATATATATTGATATATATGGTGGCTGCCTACCTGTGCTAATGAAAATATCCCACATACTAAAGAAACAAAAATAAAACATAAACCTTGCTTAATCAGCACTTCTGTAATACATCTCCATGAAGGAGAATATAAAGAAATTATATACGTGTGCAACATTGGATGAATTTCTTCACTCCCAGCTGACAGGCAGATTAGTGATAAGCATAGCATAAAGATCTATACACAAATAAGGCACACAGAATTTTGCAGAGCTAGACCCTTCTTTCTCCACATTTAGTACAAAACTAACAAGTATTTCTGTTCATTAACAAAAGCATTCGCTGAGATGAGAGCAGTTAACCCTGCAACTCTCAATAGTCTAAATATTGTGACCCTAATGAAAAATGCATCCTTGCCGCATCTTTAGTATCAGACTCAAAAGGTTAATTAATAAAATGCCTCAGGCATGCTATCTTTTGCTAATGGGGGTGGCTATCTGCTGTAGTCCATGAGTTTGCTCACACATTTCAGGCAATAAGCAAAACAGTTTCTAAAACAGCTTTCTGAATACAGACATGGAACCACAAACATTATTTCACACTAGAAAAAAAATGTCCATTAATACCAGAAGACAAAAAAACCTCTGTTTAGAATCCAACCGTGACGTGGAAATAACTCATTCAGCTTTTTCAACTCAGAGGGAACTTTGATAGAGTGAAAACCTGATCCTGTTTAAAACAATGTGAATTTTATTACAGAGTTTTGAGGCAGAGGATTTTAGATTAATGTTAGAAGCAAGATTTGAAGCCTTCAGCCTAAACTCTGTGTAAGGCCAACAGTGGAGCTACTGGAGTCATGAGCTTAATCACCTTTGTTTGGACCCAAGTAGTAAACAGCTCCCAGCTCCCTCCCAATAATCTAACAGAGTAAAAACTGATGATTGTATCAAAGCAAAATAAACTATGAAACTGAAGACTGAGTGTCAAAACTTTCCTGTTTAAATCACAAGCTTGCAAGTAAACCACTAGCGTATTGTCAGGAGTCTCCACCAGTATATCTCCAGTTCTGTCGCAGTGGTACCCCGCCACACAGCACTAGACAAACCTCCAACAGTTACGCTTTAAAGTGAATTAAAGTACTGGACACACCCAGTGCACTTCTTTCACTGCAGGCAAATTATAGCATGTTCTGCAGACTAGACCATTAAATTCCAAATAGAAAATCACTACTTTCATTTTTAGCTTGCTTGAAATGTACCTGGTTATATCCATTTTTTGAAGCCAAAATGATTCATCTCTGATCTGTGTTGAATACAAAGCCTTTTGGCAGCATTACTTTTGTTTACATTAAATACAGCTTACTGTGTGACTTGGACATGATCCTTTCCACACTGAAACCCAAAGGCAAAAAACTCTTTTTGTTTGAAGACAGGAGGCTCATCCTTCAGTTTTGATCTGATTGGTTGAGGACAAAATAACATGGATCACTTAGAGTAAAACTAGCAGTATATTCA
>NW_009623141.1:4340-37575 GCF_000690535.1 Cariama cristata
GAATAAAGTAATAGCCCTTAGGTTCTCCCCTGCATTTTAGTTAAGAAGCATCAGTTCTGTAAGTTTTTGAGGCATGCCATATTTTGTGGACATTAATCATGCCTATGCTCATCACTTTGGTAATGGGCTAGGAAATGAGATATGCCCAGGTAGCGCTTCTTGAAGTGCTATTATGAAGTCAGTGACACTCATATTCCACAGCGAAGTATTACTAACCACCTTTCCTTGTAAAACAAAGATTTTAAATCTTTGTGTAATTTTTTTTCTGGTGATACAAACTCTTACTCACAAAACTTCTCTGCTGACAATATCCACATCAAGACTGTTACATGAGACAACAGCCAAAATCAGAACTTTAGAATCTCTCTCTCTCTCTCAATGTACACAGTTACAAGGTATACCTAAAAATATTTTTAAATAACTGTATTTGTTTAAAAGTTGAGGAGGCCGTTTCATTATTTAAAGCGGTCTTGAAAATAGTGATGCTTTCTAGCCAGGGTGAGATCTGAAACTTCATCCCATGTAGCTAACAAAAGGAGGACAGATGGTAAGACTGCAAGGAGACTGTCTTCCCACTGAAAGGTGGAGTTCTACATGGGTCAAAACCTCCCAGGTAGGTTTCAGGAAAATTTTTCCACCATAAAAGTCTAAACCATTTTATTTCCTAACAGGTGTTAGCCCAGTATCCACCTCCACCACAGTAAAGATTCATCACAGCAGTATTTCTCCCAGGCTCTGCTCCCAAGCCACCGTGATGTATCATAATGCCTCAGCCACAAAAAAGGACCAAGGTGACCATTCACCTGTCCTGTAAACTCTAGCTTACAATTTTGTGCAATACTAATACCCACATAACAAATGTCCTCAAGGACAGTCTCACTCAACTTGCCAGTTGTAACAAATCTAGCCGCTGCTCACCCAGACGCCAAGGGTGCCACACATCCCCCTTCCTTGTGCTGAAGAGATGATGGATGCCAGCCTACACAGCTGCTCCTACCCCGCTGAGCTGCTCTTGGGAGCAAAACTCATCTGGTTTCACTAAAATAAACCAGACAAGCACAGACTTCTCAGTTAACCTACAAATCTAACGGATTTTGACTTACCATAGCCTGCTGATGTCTCTGTCAGACACCTGCTGGGAATTTTAGGCTATAGGTATCTCATCAGTATTAAAACGAACAAGTCGACTAAACTGTACGAGTTATACTGGGGTAGTGATCAGTTATAACAGCCACAGCACAGGCCTCCAAGGCACTTGCTTTATCCAGTTATGCAAAATGCGTAAGATTTTAACAGAAAGTTGGCCAACTCCTAGACAAAGTTATGGTGTTAAAAAAATGACACTTGCATCTAGCTTGGACTGGGAGGAATACAACACTATGCTCATGATATGTATGTCATTCATCGAGTTATTAAGGAGGAGTTCATTACCTAATGTCAGTGGCTTTGACATTTCTAAGGCCAAGCCTGGACCTGCTGCTATGCAGCACCCCTCAGAAGGCAGTAATTGCTCTCTTTCATGGATGAGTGGACAACACTATCCCAGTATCTCTCCTGTATTCTAACTTAAATTTAAAAAAAAAAATCATTGATAGAAGGATGATCAAAGATCATCCAGGTTAACTATCAAAACATGGAAAATACACAAGTTGGACACTGAAGCGTGTGTTGTCCTAGGCATGCTCAGACATTCTCCCAGAATGAAGTTCTCACTTTTTTACATCCAAACTGTTCACACCTATGCACCTCAGAGTGTCTGAAGGCTTTTATAAACTCAGCTGTTACCTGGCTGTCATTCCCTATCCTGAGAGTAAAAACTTCTGTTGGGAACAATGTGAATAAAAGGTGGCACTGACACCATGTTTTGAAGACGTTATCAAAGCCTGAAACAAACTGCTGACATTTCCTCAGGAAAGGGAATTGATGGATTTGGGGATGTCACATTTTAGCACAGAAGCAGCACAGTATGATAACCAAGTGCAGGCAATGGAAATCAAGTGAAGTAAGAGGACGCATCACCTCCATTTGCAGAGCTACATTGAGAAGGGTCCACCCAGGCCGCTGTACTTCAAACCCAAGATACACATTTTACTTAATTCAGAGTTGAGGGTTTTGACAACTTCAAATTTGTGAAGCAGAAATAACATTGGACTCCACTGTCTTGATGAACAAAGGGAACTCATCTGTTGTCCTGTTCAGAGTTGCAATAACCCAAACAATACTAGAGCCTTCAGCTTAGGTAGAGAGACAATTATCACTTAAGCCAAATGATTTGAGTAACAACACTGTTTGGAGGTGAGAGGGGGAGTTTCTCATCACCATGTACCTGAGGTAACACTTTGACATATGCCCTCTACGTCACTCTGCTTTAGTCTGTCATTACAGGATTACATCTTGGTTTTAAAAACACAACAATTAGCAAGAACAAAAACACTGCATGTTCTTACTGAAACTAGAGTACACTTCACACTAAAGGGAAGAAGGCAAGAGTATGTTAATATTCAAAGACTGGGATGTTTGCACATTTGTATTGACTTCCTTTTGTCCATGTGTATTTTTAGTACAATTATTAAAGCTCCTCTTGATCTGATAGAAAAGCCTTCTCTGGACTTCTTCCCTTAGTATCTCAGTAAGAATCAAAATTTTTCCACTTTTCACATCCACATTTACAATCATGACATTCATCCTTTCTGTAATAAGCCCCAAAAATGCTACTCACCAAAATGCTTATTTGTGTATTCACTGTCCCCTTGTTATTTTTTGTCATAAATCCACTCAAGTCAACAGACCTGAGCTATGTCAGAGGAGAATTCAGCCTGTGCTTCCTAGAGATAATACCATCACACAATACCAAGATCTAAGTAGCTAAAATAGGATAATTACTCAAATTAGGAAGTCTACACTTCAAACATACATCAATGAATTACATTCATTATGCAACTGCTTCTTTCAGATTAGAAGAAAAAAAAATTCTACTCCTGGTCATGAAAACCAATTTCAAGTTCATTCCTTAAGGATCATAAATGCATTGCCACAGATTAACTGAACAATGGCAAAAGAAAAATCTCCACCTGTTTAATTTTATTAGTGCACTGAGTCCTTAAGAGAGCCAAGACCTTCCAGCGTTTTCAGCTGATACAGATTAGAATAGCTTCAGTTAGGTCCACAGTTCACACCCAATGTTCAAACAACAGTTACAAAGCAGTCAGCTGTACTGTTCAAGTGACAAATCTGAAGGAAATGTCTGAAACATTTAAATGTACACCCATTGAAAAGTCAAAAACGTTACTGGTATACCAAGCTGCAGAATATTGTAAGCCTTACTGTGTTCTTCTATACAATGTTTGCTCTCAGATCTGCCATGAAGGAGAAAACATATATAAGTACACCGTCAAAACCAAGTGGCGTAACTAGGCTTCAAAATATTTCCCTGTTTGACAAACCAACTGGTGACATAGCCATTTTGACAGCAGATACTCAACTCATTGTGTCCTAATGCTGCATTCACTGCACAGACAAGACACTACTCAAAAAACCTGCATTTCACAGAAGCCTTTAAACAGATAACATTTACCAAATTAAGCACTAATCTAAGACCTAATGAACTTAGACGCGGAAATCTAAGACTTCTGTTTTATGGAAACGGCTATTTTGCTGCCAAATTCTTCGGTAATTTACTTCAGAAACAGATGCTTCATTAAAAATAACAGGCAGAGCAGATTGCCACTAGAAGTATGAAGAGGACAAATATTTCCCTTCAAGTCATTTTATAGATATAATACGTATTTTTGCCTGTCTTCATAAGCCAGACCTGAAGCTAAGATCAGCTGCAGCCAATCTGGCATATTCACACGTCTACCATTCTGGGAGAGTTCTAGACTCATTAGGATCAGAAGTTACATACTAAAAGTCTTGATAATTTATTATCATCATAATCTAGACAGAGATAAAAGATAGCTTTTTTGCATATTATGTACAGGTAGGCATGAGCAAATTCATGCCTATTGCTTGCTTTGCATCAGATGCCTGAGTTACATCACACTGATTAAGTCTTCACTTCTGTAAAAACAGGTTGTGAGTCTGGCTTCTCTACCGTACAAAACAGAATAATTTTGAAGAAAACAATGATTAAAGCTACTGAGGTAAACAAGATGCAACAAGACATATTTTCACTGGCTGTAGGCTGCTCTGATATACTAAGGAACCATACTTCATTGCAGAGAAGCTGTTTTCAAGAATAGAAAACACAGTATGTCTCACCAGTCTGAGTTTCAGTGACATATCTGGTTTAGTATCGTATGAAATGTTACAAATTAAATTGGATAAAGTATAGCCTAGTAGAGGAACTGTAAAGCAGACATGCTGGCCAAAGAAAAATGACAGCAGATTTTTCATCTTTTTAAAGGAACATTACGAAAACAAGTTCCTGTAAGGTGGAACATAAATCACTTAGCATTTTTTGCATTTCTGCAGTTAATACAAATGCCAGTCTAAAATTAAGAAGTACAAAGGAAGAGAGTAGACACACCTTACAGAAAGAAAACTACCTGGAGGACAGGATCAATAGAAATGAGATTAAATTCAATCAGACACAATTGCAAGGATATGCTCTTACAGACCAAAACTGTACATTCCTGTTACACCTGAAACGTCACTAAGCAGAAATAAATGGAGTACAGAGAACCAAGGTGTATTAATCAAACACAGCACCACTAGCACTTGTCATGAAGACCCCAAGTTAGTGGTTTACAAGATGGTCCGATGTAGCTTCAGCAAAGGTGTAATTCACGACCTTTTTGATATTCAGCTGAAGGACAGAGTGCTGTAAGGTGTTCTGGTACCTCAGCCACACAGATTACCACACCAATGGGAACCCAGCGTGCCTTCTAAATTTTCCACTCAACTTGAAGTTTGTATTATACTACACTAGTGTCAATGTAAAAGCAAATACTGTTCACAGTCTTACAGTCATAAATCAAACAAAGATCCCAGGTAAGTTAGAGACAAAAGGAAACAACAGTAAGTTCACCCAAGTCCTGTACAAAGACAAAGTGGGCTAAAGTTCTGCAGAAGGCCACAAAGGTGGCTAGGGGACTGCAGTACGTTAACATACAATAAGGGTCTAGGAGAACTTGTCTGTCTACACTGCAGAGAAGTCGTCAAGGGGGGATATAGTTGCAGTAAGAAACAACATAGCCTGACTCTCATCAAAGATGCACAGTAAGAAGAGGAAATGATCACAAGATGCATTAAGGGAAATTCCTTACTGGAGAGTGAGTAAGGGCAGGAACAGGTTGCCCACACGTTATGGAGCCTCTGCGATTAGACACAGTCAAAGCTCATCCGGGAAAAATCCTGAGCAATCTGCTTTACCTTGGAAGGCAGCTAGACTACAAGACCTCCAGAGGTTCCTTCCAACTTAAATGATTCTATCTCATAACTTAACAGTCACACATTACACAATCTACAGAAGAGAGTAATGCTGCATCACTTTACTTGCATTGGCCTAGATTAGACCTGAACATGAACTCATGGAAATACTAGTTTAGGGTAAGGATGGCTCCGTCAGTATGTTTTTATTGAAAAGTTTAAAACCAGTACACTTACTGTTCCAAGACAATAAAATATCATTTAGTCAAATGCTATTCACTTAAACATTGAAAACCTATTTTGAAGGTATAAATACACAAACTGAAAAATATTTTATTAGAGTGTGATAGCATATAATTAATTCATAGTGCACGCACTCATAAAGACTACCCCCTCAAAAATATTTTATGTTCATTTTTATATTGCTTATGTTTATAGAAAAGGAAAGCACGAGTTCAAAAAAGTTATCTACAACTCATAACCACAGTGAAATATTCTAGTGCTAACCAGCAAATCTGCTTAACTTTAAAAGCAAACACACCAAAAGATAGGTTATACATAAAGTCAATCATACCATTAATCTCTGTTTACCTTTAGCACAATTTCCAGAAATGTTACCTCTGAGGAGTTTCTAAAGAGAACAGTCAGAAAACTCGAGGCCAGCAATACTTGTCATGAGTTCCTTTAGATAATTATTAACAGAAGTCTCTTAGTTCAAGCAGCCTACTTTCAATAAATTACCGTGCTGCTAACAGGTCCACTTTGAAACAATGGCACAAGCATCTCAGTGACCCACATAGAAGTCATTTCAAGCACAGTAAGATCTGATAGCTTAGCATTAATTATAACATAGATGACTGACTTTGCATTTCTTACATTTACTTTTGTCTTTCATGTTTTTATTCAACCAATTTAGCTATACATACTACTATGAACTATTACCGCTGAAAAGAGAGGACTGTTTGGACAGCTTAAACAGGGCTAGCTATAACCACCTCTGTTGTAAGAGAACAATGCTTTGGCTTTCCTTGGGGAAAGGCCCTGCAACACTAAATTTGCTTACACTTACTAGCTCGACGAGGAAAGTAAACCAGTCTCAGCAGAAACTGGAAATCAATCTTTCAGTCTTCAGTAATTACTGCTTGTGAACTGGCAAAAATTAAAAGAGCCATGCCACTACATACAGCAGGTATGTCAAACTTAGCACTGAACTGTAGCTGTTAATGGTGTAATTTCTGCCATCTATGTCACAGAGCCAAATTTACTATGTTTTGGAAACATTCTGTTAATAAAGACAAACATCTACCTTACATGTAACTTTTGTTAAAAGACATAGACAGTTTTCTTACTATAGCTTTATAACTCAAGCATTTCAGAGCCAAATCTGTGGATACATCAATTTTTCTTCAAAAAACAAGTATTATTCTTCATCCCTCATTTATATATGGAAATGAGAAAGACGGTATCTGAAAAATACTAAGTTGAATACCAAATTCCAAGTATCTTCATCTGAATTTTTTCTTTTCCTTTTTTTTTTCCCTAAGGGAAAAACAAGTGCTGTTTGCCTGTAAAACTAAGGCAGATAATATGGCATCCTCAAAGTTCAAAAGTCATCTCCAAAACAATATTGAGAGTAATTTAATTATTTTTAACACTTTTAAGCCCACATCTGTTAAAAGCTGATTGTTCTAAAGGCCGGACACGTTTCTTAGTTGTAACAAGCAAGGCAATTTTTAAATCCTGCCTCAGCTAATGATGTTCTAGGTACCATCACAACTGCGTAAGTTTAACATTTAAAAGTGAAGTTTCTTTCAAGCCAATGTACTCTTTAAAACTTTATACTTATATGCCTTTCAGGGAACATTTCTAATACTTCTTCATTTACTATTTTATACAGAAAAATGTACGAAAACATTCTGAGCTTATATAATTTCATGACCCAAAACATGAAGCTAATCTCCCAGGGCGAAATACTGTTTCATAACCTCTTTCACAACCTCTGTTATATAGGCAGATAGCTTACATATGCCTTCATCAGGTTACACCTGCACACAGGTTTAAATAGGTGCAATCAATTAGTATGTAAGACAGTTATGTTAATAATGCACAAGAAAAGATATTTATCTTACTGGTCCTTCATTTTCTTATCTTTACAAAGCTGCTAGAAGGAAAATAAATTAAGTCAAAATTTCAGCCTAAATCTGTGGTACTGCAGCCCCAAGCACTGTTTTGGGAAAGAATATTGAGATAATTGGACCCCACACAGATATGCCAGCAAATCTTGATTTAAAACTGTTGCATTAGGTGTTGGTCCAATTCCTCTATAAAACAAGAGAACTGACTCAGGTCTAAATCCACAAATTATGCTGTGGATGAGAAGGTCATCTGTTAGCTGAAATCACACCATTCTCCATGGGCAGGTTCCACAAAAGGAACACATTTTAAACATGAGAACTTATTTCCAAATGTTCCAAATGACCCACTTTAAGAACACAGAAAACTGGCATTAAGAAGAACTATCAATATTGTTGGTTCATTCATCCATATGATAACACACCTAACTATTGAGATGCTATTGTTTCATTCAGACCTCCTAAATTCTTTGAACTCCAGCCTACAAGGTCTACGAGACAGATACATCTCAGTGGCATCTCAGGATGCATGAGTCCTTCATGTCCTCCATCCAGACCATATGATACTGGCAGGACACAGAGCTACCTTGAGGCTGAGGAATATGCAACAAACCTGCTGCAAGCTTTAGAAGGCTGTTGCCAGGCACCAGAGACTGCCAGTTGCCCCTGGCAGGGGAAGCTGTGGACCTGTTAATGTATGGGATGCCAGCATCCCAGCAGAGGAGTTTGTTACAAGCAGGTAAATAGCAATTCTCATGATTAGCATGTAAAATTTGGCAACTTTGACTTCAGCCAGCGCTTGCATCATCCATCCATGACAGGTGAATCAATTTTTGAAATAAAAAGACATCACAGGAGACTCCAGGACCCAGTTAAGGTGTATTTCCATTTTAAACATTCAGCTTCTTTGAGCAAAGATAAACTTTATGTCAACTCCAATCCAATTTCAGTTCTAATTTGCTGGCCTTTAACCAGCATAACAATACTTTAAACAGAAACAAAATCTTGACTGTGTATGAAACCAAAGCCACAATACCAGGTCTCATTCTGCTAACTCCGTCTCTAGGAATGCATTTGAAAATAAAATCTCCATTCTAAGATATGATATACCTGGCATTAGTTAAAGAAAACCTACTGCTCTGTGGAGCATGAAACAAGTGAGTTTCATAGGTGCAGGTATCACAAACCTCATGGAAAGACCTGGAGATGTCTTCGTGCCTGCTACTCTCTACCCATACAGTAATAACAGTAGTCTTTTTCACTATAAATTATTAGTAACATTTTGGTAGCAGAACAGATCTCAACATATGCACTTTACTTTTAAGCCCACTGAAAAATTTGATTGTACTAGGAAGAAGCTTCCACAGAAGACAGTAAAGGGTACACAGCTGAATGGGTGAATTCTGTGTTCCCACAACTACTATGACATTAACTGGAAAAAACCCCACATGCTTCTATGGACAGACTAAGGAAGCAGACAGCGGACATACTCTTTACAGCACACTGTGATAGACCTCTGCCCATTAACTACAGTAAATAAAGTTATAGTGAAGAAGTAAGCCTATGTGGGGCACGGAATTAGAGAAGAAAGCAAAAACTCAAAAAGCAAGTCCTTTTTAGTAGAATAGCTATGTCAACGTTCAAGACTTTAGTAAATAAATATAAACACACCTTACAAGGTACTGAATTGTCTCCATACATTAATTCACCACCCTCTGCTCTTCACAGCTTTAAAATTTTTATGTAGGTCACATTCCAAAATAAACTATCAGTAATTCATTATCAGCATTAATTTCTCATATGCTGTTCCAAAATCCACCAACTGGAGCTTGCAGTAAGAAACAACTATGAAGATCTTCCATGAATAATAAATTCTGGCATTTTTTTCTCCTTTCTTAATTTTTTTAATTTTCATTAAGGGAAGAATGGTATTATAATGCACCAATATTAAAAAATATAAAAGAGCAGTTATTTTACACCAAGTCTATAATGCAATATAAAACCCTAAAAAATGAAATTATCAAAAGTATCAAAAAGCTATTCCTTCTGCAGCCAGACGAAGGTGGTTTGTACTTGCAAACGCATTAAAAGCAGCAAAATAAAATTAAATATTATTAAAACAAGCATAAATAGCTCTTATAATCACTTCATTTTTAAAAGACAGCAAAGTATTTTTGAACTGCATACAGTAGTAGAACAAAGCAAAATGCTTCAACTAAACACTACAACCAGGGAGGGAGAGCAGTCATCCACCATGACTACTGCCAAGCATATGTATGACTTAATTTTTCTTAATATTTCCATTCATCCAATATTGTTATTCATGAATATGAGCAGCATTATCATAACCCTTTACAATAACATACTATTGTTCTAAATCAAGTAAACAAGACTGCTAACATTTTTTGTCAAAAATATTTCTTGTTATGGTGGGTTGACTTGGCTGGCTGCTAGATGCCCATGCAGCTGCTCTCTCTCTCTCCCCCTTCTCAACTGGACAGAGACAGAAAGTAAGTTTAAAAGCTCATGGATCAAGATAAGGACAGAGACATCGCTCAACAGTTACTCTTACGCGCAAAACAGACTCAACTTGCAGAAAGTGATTTAATTTATTGCCAATTAAAAATGAGAGTAGTATAATGACAAACAAACAAAAAACACCTTCCCTCTCTTCTTCCCAGGCTCAACTTCCCTTCATTCCTGACTCCTCTACCTCCTCCCCTCCCTAAACAGTGTAGAGGGATGGGGAATAGGGGTTGCGGTAAACCCACAACAGCTCTTCTCTGTCACTCCTTCCTTGCCACTTTTCCCCTCCTCTGCTCACAGAGGCCACCCCTGCAGACCCCTGCTACAAAAACATCGCCATGTAAACCCAACACAATTGTGTAAATGGACAACAGAATAAGCCCTTGGGAGTCTGATGACATGGTTCAATAATGATGTGATTCTGGAGGATGGCAGGGGTGAAGGCTTTGTTTAGAGGTTTCGTAACATTTCAGCTCTAGCACCAGAAATTTCATATATAATGTTTCCTTCCCCAACACAATTAACTACAATCAGGGGAAAAAAAATAAAAATCAGCAATTTCCTTTCTATAAAATAAATCAGCATTGTGATAGGGATCTGTTTTTCCCACACACACTCAAAATTAGGAGGCTGTTACAACAGCAATACTGTACTGGAGAGCTCTAGCAGTTATAAGAAGTAAACCTACCCTAGCCAATGTTTAAAAGTAACAATATAAAAAAACCCAAAAGCTAGTAATTACATTAAATAAAAATGGGGCAAATTACAGATCCCAAAATATAGTTTTCAGTAGAGAACTGTCTTCCAGTTTCAGGCAGGGTTTTGCAACTGCTTATCTACAACCTGAAAGCTAATATAAAACCACCCTAGTAAAATGTGTAGACATCCCAAAAACTAACAAGTGACAAACAATGAGGCAAGCCAGTTATTTGCGAAAATAACCTGAGTCACTTGGTAAGACAGGCTCTTCTGAAAGTACACATTGTAACAACTGTAAAGGGCAAGAACATCTGTAACAAGAAAATTACGCCAATTTTATGAAGTAAGGTTTCTGTCTCCTGAAAAGCTGCAGCTCTGAATGGGACTTGAGCATCACCATGAATAAGCAAGTGAACATGATATCACAGTGATGCAGTTACTAAGCGAGGGCAGGGATAGAATACAACAGCCCTATGAACAGAAAAGTACCTGGGTAGGAAGGTGGCAACACCTTAATATAATTGAAGAAACATAGCTAGTTCTTTGCATCTATACTTCAAGAAATTAAAAATGGTTCAGACTGCGGTTTAAAAAAAACAGAGAAACTCTGGAAAGCTTGTCATTTGGGAAAAGGCAAAAGATACTTGAAATATTCAGTCTATCAGAAAGAGATTAAAGGGGCGACTTGGTGAGTGCCTCCCAGTATCAACACAAGGAAGATACGTGACAGGTGGCTTTTTAACAACAAAAGACAGAGTAAGGTCAAATGGGTGAAAGACAACTACACAAATTTACATTAAACATTAAAAAACAAATTAACAGTCATGATAATAAACATGTTGAACAACCTAACAGGTGATACAGTAATTCTTAGTTTGAAACCTTCCATTCTCATCATTGCATTTTTAAAAATTACATACAAATTACTGGAGAGGCAGTACTGCATATATTTAAATTATCACCAATTAATGAAGACAGAATGGTTTCTGGGTCAGGACTGCTAACAGGATGTCACCCTAAAATGCAGGGTATACCTACTATAGTTACTGATTGCAGCTCCAGTGAAGGATCTGTGGCTGTCTACAAATACATCAGAACTACGTATATTTCAAAGCCTGGACACCTGATTCATGCATTCATCTTTCCACTTCCCTCACAACATTGCTAGGTGCATTCATTCACCTAACCAGTTGCCAGCACCAGTAACAATAAACCTTCTGACTTCTCGTTCTGCCAACAGGCATCAACTACACTGAGCTGCAATATATTCTTTCCTTGAGGGCATTTCCCAGGGTATGTTTTCTATCAGCAAGTATCATGCTCCACACATACCAAGATAAATGGCTTTCATCACGCACTAGGTGTTACTGCCCTTTACCTATTTCCTACCACTCCCCTTGCACACAAGATGCCCCCACTTTACCCTTGCCCACATCCCTGCATCCTCTCCCACTTCTTCTCCACGGACAGCAGAACCCAGCAGACCCTCCTGAACCCTCCGCCCCTACCCAGTGCTGTGCTGCACCTCGTGCCCGCTTCTCCCCTGCTACACTCAGCTTGTAAGTGTTTACATGAAGCCTTATCTGCTCATGGTAGAGGAAGACATGGGTTTATGTGACTGTGGGTACACTGAAGCACTGGAGTAGAACTGGAAAAGAACAGAGGGAAGGGGAGAAATACTGGATATACACATGCTCTGTCAAACACATTGTTAGCCAAAGCAGACCTCTTCCTTCTAGATTAAGCGCCATTTCACCCACATGATCACGGACATCCTACATCACTACTCGCTCCTAGTGCCCTCATTCCTGGGGGGAGCAGAAGGGCTCGCTGCCAGTCAAACTCTCCATAATGCTCCTGAATAGCGGTGCTAAGGATACAGAGGCACATTACCATGAAAGTGAATGAAAAATTTATGTACCATGCAGGGGGGAGGGGTGCAATCCTGAAGCTAAAGAATTCTGTGATGGAGGAGTTAATTTCTTTTTTCTGTCCAGAAGGGGTGAAAAGGTACTACCAGCTGGGAAAACTCTGCTTCCCCTAGATCAATGTACTGGCTTTGGTGGTGCTCAGATTTTCGCACTGCATCAGGCAGCAGCAGAACCTACAGAAACTTCTATGGTCTCCTCCTGAGAAAGGTTAAGCTAAATTTTACATGAAACACATGCCACCCATTGTGCCTTATATCATAGCTATATTACATACCATACAAAGAACATGGATGATTACTCAGTAAATATGCTAGGTCACTTCACCCTCTACCACTTCAGTACCAGATACTCTCTATTTCCAACAGACTACATCCCTTCACTAGTCTTTAGGATTTATTCACAGAAAAATAATTTTGTTTATAGCAAGAAAGCAGTACCGCATTCAAATACTGATGGATAAAAGGTGCTCTCAAATGAGCAGGAACAATGTGAAAGGGCTGGAAAAATTACTTCTATATTCCATTGCAATTGCTATGTCAGTAGATATCCTGAGGCTCTGGATTTCATTATACGAAGGGTAAAATAATCGAACAAACATGACAGCAGCTCAAGAAAACAATAATTTCATTTTAGGTATAAAGGAATATTCTAATGCATTATGTCTGAAAGAAGGTGAATGCCAATTTTTAAGCACTTAGCTTTCTTGGGGTTCTTTTACCAGACAGTCTGTCTGTCAGATGTTGCTCTGCAGGTTTATGGAACTATATAAGCCAGCAAAATGAGCTAAAGGATGGGTAGTTTTATATAATGATTGCTCAAATGTGAAGCTTTATTGAAATTAGCACTAAAAGTAGAAACAAAATCCTTTTCCTTCACAGTGATGGGGGTTTTTCACTTCAATTTGGCACAATCTGTCATAAAAAACACACTCGTATCTTCTTCTTCTTATGGATGCTGCTTTTTTAAGAATGTAAAGAGTTACTAAATTCTTTAGATGAAACAAACAGAAGCAATTTCTGAGCAGATCTTTTCAGACTTCACCCCCTCTGTCAGGTTTCTGTATGTGTATTTCACTTACATTTATCTACCTAATACCAGACCCCACAAACTCCATGTTCACAGTTATTTTCCTAAGTCAGATATAAAGTACTCTGAGCTTTTAAAGTGTCACATTTTGACTTACATATGCAAGAGACACATGCAACTTAGCTTGTCATCAGTAATTTGAACTACATCAAAAATAGGTAATGGATACTTAAAAAACGCCCTTCAGTTCCCCTCCTCAAAAAGAAATGAACAACCAGGAGAACGGATTTTGTTTTGAAAAATGATGGAAACCAATTGTACAAATGCTAACTGGATCTGTTAAAAAGTGTGGCTTTGTTAATTGCCATCAACTCTAAGCTCCTTCCAAACAATTCTGACCACTGCTATGCAACAAACCAACCCTCCCTCCTTCACCCATACAGGCATGGCTACACAACTGGCAGGGAAGCCGCACTCAGCTGGGAAGCCCCAGGAACAGCAGCCCTGCACCCAGTATTAGCTGTTTTCAACCAACCCTGTTATACTGATGACTCTTCTTATGTGAAGTTTAATAACAGACACAGATGCATTCGGAAAAGACTAAAATGAAGAGTTCCCTTTTGTGGGATCTCTCTGGCTGAGTGAATGAGAAAATGACCTGACAAAATTCGCCTTTTGCTTGAAAGCCACGTGCCTGAGACCCAAAGATCTCAAGCTGTACTGAGAGCACTCATGCATTAGGCTTTATGTACTCATAAGCAACATAACACATAGCAGCTGAGGTCTACTTTCAACACAGTTGGGCAACAAAAAAAAGATTTCAACCTCACAGTCTGTTTTCTTGAAGTAAGTCTTTTTTATTCCTGTTACAAACCTGAAAGAACATAGGTGGTAAGTGGAAGAATGGGTGTCCCTGGAGCTGCAATCTGGAAGGAGAAAGATGCATTAAAGGGAGGCAGAGCAAAAGAGCAGGAAGAGGCAGAGGGAGCAACAGCACGGCTCCTTCTTTCTTCCCACTGCAAACACTGTGCCATGCATGAAACAAGAAGCACCTTGCTCAGCTCTGCCTTCTCCTGCGTAACAGAGGTAGAAACACAAATGGTACACTTTCGGGAAGCAGCACATGAGCTTTGCATGTCCCCTGAGTCCCGTCCTCCTGCTCTCACACTGTTGTGAGATTCCAGTTGTGAACTTGTTGGCCCTGCAGAACCATCATCTGATCATACACAGTATGGTGAGAAAGACCACACGTAACAAGCGTGTGCAAGCAACCAAGGAGACAGAAAGAAAAAACCCATGTACTCACAACACCTAATAAAAACAGAATAAAACAAAAAAGGTAAGAGAGTGGGGATGAAATAGGAACTAAGCAGCAACCAAAGTGCACTGCACAAGAAAAAGCACAGAAAAGAGCCTGTCAGACATCAATTTGTTGTGCAGTTTATCCATAACTGGTTTTTAAATCAAAATTTTTACTTCTCCTTGGGTACTGCATGTAAGTCTAATTACAGAACACTCCCATTCCATTCAGGTGAAGTATACAGCATGCAGCCTGGATTGGCTTTATATTCCCATCATATTATTCACCATCTGTGAGGCAAAAATCCTATGCTTTCTCCAGTCCCTACCTTCTACACAGCTTGCATGAAAGGATAAGCTGGTTTAGTATTTCACAAACAGAATACGGGACAGAGTAATTTGTGAGAAGTGGTCTAGAAACAGGCTTTTTGGCAGTCCTTGTTTGCCCAAGTAGGGATGAAGGGAAAGTTTTAACCGATCTGCCAGAAACTTACTAATGTGTTGGTAACCACACACATAACCTACAAAATTCTCTGAAACAGACCCAGATGTGCTGTTGAGATTTGTTGTTTATTCACTTTTAAAACCGGCCAAGATCATGTTAGTTTGTGACACCATCAGAAGCATACCTGCCTTTACCAAGCCAAGACTGGCACCCTGCAGTCATGTCAAGACAGATTACTTCCACAGTGATGCTCCACAAAACCTGTCATGAACCAGGAACTGTAATACTGCTATTTTCTTTACAAGCCCCCAAACTATTTAAAATCCAGACAACAGCTGTAAACCTACTTCTAAACATTATACTAACAGAAACTTTGGGAATGTTTAGATCAGATCCAAAGGCTTCCCAGTCTGGCCCCACTTCTACTCAGAATACACCGCTGCACACAGACAAAGAACAAAAACACACCTGGCCCACTCAGGCAATGCATTGTAAACATTGTTCAGAAAAACAAACCAAATGAGCTTTTTGCTTCCAGGGAGATTTCATGCTCCCTGCTATTGTGGAGCTTTTACCACTGGGGCAAGCAATTCTGTCTCCACTGACCTGATTTCCCTAATACCTTGTTTTTCCATGTCATAGGCAGAAATACCTGGAAATGCATCTCCATGTTAACACTATACAGCTAAAATCACCTCTAGTATCCAATGCAAGCAATGAGAAGAGACTGATTAATGACGTCTTAAAACAGTCTGTAGCTGAACTGGAAAAGAAATGCTGCAAAGAAAAAACACTGGACAACAAATTAATAAAAAGAGCCTAGATAAAACATACACAAATAACATAAACCATACAAAAGATCTGTTCTGGAACACTTACAAACTCCATAGCTTACAAGTTTAATGCACAGCCAATGGAAATCTACAAAGCTATGTAAGATACCAAATATGTCACGAACACTTGAAAACAATACCTGAAAAACACAGCCTTATGTTTTCTGAAAGAGATAGTGGAAAATGTGAAACAATACACTACTTCTGGGATTTAAATGGCTAAAAATGTGAGTTCATTCAGTCACATAGTGTTATATTAAATTATACTTTTTTATGTAAATACTGTTTTTACATGTTAAATTAGTGTCTTGACAAAGATGATTAACACATGAAGCAATCTTTATGGTATGCACGTGTGCACGATTGCACCTAAAACTAAAAGATCCCAGTGAATACTAAAGTTTTGAAGCTTTTTCCACCAACTCTAGTTCCGCTAGAACAACATTTACATAATACAAACAGAGTTTTTTAAATTTCTTCTGAGAATATTACACACATACCAATTTCTTCCAGGGCCCTGTCAAGGTTATCAAAGGTCTTTTTCAACAAAGGAGAAAGTGGCAACAGTTCGACCCTCAGCCTTTTCAAATCAGTGGGAAAATTTCCATTGACAAAACAATTGTGCATCCAACCTAGATCACTAAATACACAAGGAAAAAAAAATGCAAAGATCTATTCACAAACATGCTCTCATTCGTACAATAGAGAAGTGGGGAATAAAGCCAGAAGTTGTGGAGGGTGGGGTTTTTTTGATAACTCACTTGGTTGTCACAATGCTGACTGCCACATTTAACTAAGCTATGTATATAAAGATGCTTACATTCCTATTCTTCAATTCCTATTACAATTCCTATTCTTCAAACTTACAACATCCTAATCAGTGAAAATGACTAATACTGCACTTTACACAGACAATACATCTACAACTTCCATCTCATCATCAACTAACTCACACGAAAATACTGAGCACTCTCTGTTCGTTTCCAAGGAGTCAAAAATCTTTTCCATACTTTTAGGAATGGCACATGAGCTACACCAGTTCACCAGTTTTTCAGTACGCTGCACTCTTCAGCCACTAATCTCCTGAAAAAGAGTTCTGGCCTTTCAATTACTTTTTTAGGTTGACAGATAGATAGAGATATATAAGTATATATTTGTACTTTCATATACATTACATACTCATTTAGATATAAAATATATGTTATATGTACACACACACACGTGTATGTATTATCTACACACACACAAATTAGTGTTCCACTTGTTTATCAACCAGGAATTGCTACTGCTAACATACCTGATTTGCGAATAACATTATCAACAACTAGTGCTGGACGTGCATGATAACTAATTCCTCAATGTAAAACCAGGAAAAAATGATCTAACATAAGTGAACTGCCACCAGTAAGCCTAAGCTTAATTACAAACTGCAAACACTTTACTGTAACTCCACCCTAAAGTGCCCACCAAGCAAACTACTGAGCTTGCCAGATCAAAGGAAGCAACAGTAAAGAGTAAAGAATCAGGAACACACAATTCAACAATTTTATGCATGATGGTAAAATGTTTGAGTTTGGTTTGTATGAAAGCTCAGTAGTTTCATAAACTCGGAAAATGTATATTTTAAATTTTTTCAACAAATACTGCAGTCAAGCATAGAGCTTCAACACAATATCGATTAAAACAATTATTTCACTTTACCAAAAATGCATCAGCACAATTTCTCCATTTTGACACTATACCATCAATCCATAGCAAATTTACCGATGAAAAGTAAAGTTCTGGGGAAAGAATGAAAAATAACTTTCCGAACAAGCTGACACCAAAGTATAAAAAAGATACACTCAAAACTGTTACGTAATGGGTTTGTCGGATGACTGTAATTACTAAACTTTTTGAGATTATGGATTCCCCCCCCACGCCCCCCATGTTTTCACTGCAGCCTCTATCACAAGGAAAAGGTTTTGAAAGGCATTTTTACACTGTGTAATTATTTATTCAATTTCAGGGTAATATTTTCAATAACTACTCAGTAAAACCAAACCAATTACAAAACTCTGCAGGTAATTTCCACAGAACACATCCAGATGCTCGAAAATCCAGAAAAATCATTTTGACAATCAATATTCATTCAAAGTTTCAGATTTCCAGTTACACATTTTAAAATACCGTAGTTCCCTATAACCTTAAACCAGCCCTGGTTCTGTAAACTACACAGATAATGTAGTTTTTTCACCACTAATTAACCAAAAATATAAAGTGAAACTTTTACTTGCTGACAACAGGCTACTGCAACATGAAGTTGAAGCAAAATGAAAAGGTTAAGACAGGGAAAAGAAGAGACCATACTTTGTTCTGCTTTTGTGACAATATTACGGCAAAACCTTATTACACATTTTAAGATGTATGTTCTAGAATGATGAGCCTATTGAGAAGGCTGCAGAGAACTATTCCCCATGTATTAAAACCCACTTTTATTAGAACTGGTACAATGCATTGGAGCAACACTTTATTTTTGTAAACGCTTCTAATGACATCCCAGTTCCTAATATTTTACAAGTGTGGTTAATTCTACCATCAACAAAGACGGAAGTCAATACTGGGCCTAGATATAAATTGTGAAGTTTAATGAATATATAAAGCAGGAAGGTAGCACTGCAAACAGTACTGGTGATAGCATATCATCAGTGGAGTTGCCTTTTTTTTTCTTTATAGAAACAATAGCTCCACAAAAAACATAGACAAGAAACCAGTTCCTACACTTCAGCACAAACATTTTTATAATGACTCCCAAAATATGGCCTTATATAAGGGAGTGAAGGAAGAAGGGTAGATTTATTAAAGTATTTCTGATCCAGACGAGTGGGGACAAAAAAACAGTTTACAGGTTGAATGATGTAGAACCTGATTTAATTGTGTAACACTGTATTCTGTAATTATTTAATGCACTTACTATTCATGTCTACCTAGTTAAGTGAAACAGCACGACAAAACTCTCTTCAGCAAGGTGAAAAATAAACTCATCTTTTGTAAATTAACTAAGGCAACTAACTTCTCTTTGGAATATTACTGTTTTGCTTGTGCAAGTAACATTTTTGCAAAGGCTTCAGAGACGTAGTATTAGCACCTTTGACTTAGAAACTGCAGTGTTGTTTAAAGAAGGGGTTTAAGTAGAGAAGGTCCCTGACAAAACACGTTGACTTCAGTGCAGAGGTTGTAATGCCTATTTTTAAAATTACAGGGTTTTGAATAGTAGCTTTGGATCCCCTTTTCATTGTGAGGATGAGGGAGTATTTGAAGGAGGTCAGTAGGCGTTCGGTCCTTCTCTGCACCCTAAACAGCTCGAAGTGGAAACTCTCACCAAGTTTCACAGTGGGGGCTCCCCACTTCAGGGTGACCTGGTGGGCTGTGATCCAGGAGATCCAGCTCCCACACACTCCTGCCCACAGTGCCTTCTCAGGGTGGGGAAAGGGAGCGGCTGGGATAAGCCCTGCTCTAGCCATAGCCAGGCGGCATACAACTCCTTGGGAATCACAGCCAACTGGAGTAAATTAAAGTAGACCTCAGGCTACCTTAGGTAGGGCTGAGCCAAGTCAGGAGAGGAGAGACATGCAGCTGTAATTCGGATAGAGTTCAAGGAACACATAGTCTTTTAATGAAAAACATTTTTCCTCTTAACTTTGTCGAGCATTAATAGTTTTACAAAGGTCTTCGTAGCGTACCTCCTGTCTTTCCCACCTCTGCAGCCACAGACACACATACTAGCAAGTCTAGGTGGGAGGAAGCATGAAAGGAAGGGAATACTACCTCTGCCCTGTCATTTCTATTTCTACTGCACTCAGTATTTTCAGATCCTAAAAGGAGGGGGACGATGACAAAAATTCAACTGCAATGTCAGTGCTGAGAATGAAGGTATTCCTCCTTGCCAGGAGATGCATCAGGTAGGTAACTCAAAACAGACTATCCCTGAAGACAAGCATCTCAGCAAGCCAGGAGCCAAATCGGAGACAAACACAAACTGTTATTCTTAAGTTCTACAGAACTTTGGTAAAGCTGAACCCAAACTGGAACAAAACTGGAAAATATTGGTTCAATGCCCTTTTTCTTCTGTAATTATGCTGCCTGGATAGTCATTGGCAAGAAAGGTGGTTAATGCTATTTACAGATTCAGCCAAATGTTACACTGTCAGAACAACATGACCACAAGACACTGGAGTACTTTTCAGCTATGAAAGATGAGAACTGCCTAACAAGAAGCTAATACACACTCAGGTTCTTCAAAGCCTGACACCAACTTGCAGGTAGCTTTGCCTGTGGAAGGCATGAGTTCACTTCAAGGAACTTCCTGAAAGGAGAGGGCTTTTCTAGAAATCATGAGGTTTTCTAAAATCAAGAGTTTTACCTTTGGGAAGTGAACTCATACAAACTTTTAAAAATGGGAAGGGACTCTGGGTGCAAGAGTGTTGTAGAGATGTCAAAAATCAGATGCATAAAACCAAGCCAATGAACTTAAAAATTAAGTCTGCAGAGAGAAATAGATCTGTCTATGGCTGCAGGCATTTCTTTAAGAGGAGAGAGGTCAGGAAGTTGGCAGAGCTGGTGATGAGGTTTGTTTGCATATTTTTTTGTACTGCTTCCGTTTTGTAGGTTTGTTTTAAGTCAACCTCTGTTCTTTGAGGTTAAATAAAACCCCAGATTTTTGCCTGAACACATTACCAGTCTTCAAGGTCCTCTCAGATCTTCTAACAAAGAACTGTATGAGAACTTGTATCTGGTAGAAGGACTTATAACTGATAAGATTGATTCTAATTAAAATATAAAGTAGCTGTTTCACACCACAGTGGTTATTTCCCTTCACATCACTTGCTCCTTCTGCTCTACTACCATCATTGTCATTTACAGAGATGAGACACTAAGAGACAGTCAAAATACTGTAGCTCCCGGTGGTAGAGATTGTAAAAAATACATCTACTAGTCCCTAACTCCCAAAACCTAAAGTCAAAATAATGAAACAAAAAAATGAAATATAATTTCCCGCTTTTTTAAGTGCAAAGACTTGAAGTCCAGACCCTCCCAAGGGGGTTAGACTGGTAGAAGCAAGAACTGCACTCCGCTCATTTACATACTTTCTCAAGCCTTTGGCTGGCAGACCAACCTTACCAGTTTTCAGCCTCCTTGTCATCTTCTTCAGAAGACTGTTTCATATCACATCTGGATTTCTGCTGGCTCCCAGCCTGGCTCAGTTTAAAGCTGCTTTGGAACAGGCAAGGTTCTGCCAAGCAAACAGCTCCAGGGACAGCCAACACAAAGCACAGAGATAATGCTATGCATTCAGAAAGTGTGTTCTGGTTTGGAGCAGGAGAGGGAGAAGCTGCCAAAGCTTTGAGGGAGAAGCTGCCAAAGGTTTTGCAGAGCCACAAGGTTAAGTCCTCTCTGCGTGGAGACTCTCAGAAAAACACAGCAGAACAATCATCCCTAGAGTCAGCTGCCTAAGGACCAGGAATCTATGCACAACCTTCTACCCATGGATGAAATTGCTGCTCAAAGTTTTTTGCTTTTGTACTGTCGACAGGGCAAGGTATATGCTGTCATCTACCTGCTGGGAGGTCTCTGTCTCCCTCTCACTTACCAGACTAGGAAAAAACAAACAAAAGAAGGTGAAGGGAGACTAAGAAGGTTGTTTAGATTAATTTAGTCCTCTTTCCTCATCGTTCAGGAAAGAAATAATAAAACAAGAAGAACTATTCAAGAAAGACAAAAGGGAACTGCAAAGCAGGAGTTTAGTGAGGACACCCTGCAGAAACAAAGATGAAGTTTCGTAGAGGTACACAAAAACATTGAGCAGGAGAGAAACAGCTAAGGTAAGGCAAAACAGTCCTGATATTTTCCCTAGGTACATGAATATGAGATGGTAGTGGAAGACATCTACATATAACCTACGGCCCCATATATGCATAACCTCCCTCATCCTGACGGCCAGACAGTTGCCTGAGTGCCTGTCCCTGCCCAAAGTCAAAGCTTCCAGCATTTCCTAGCATCAAGTTCCCCAACATACTACAAAAAAGCATGTTAAAAAAGGTTAAGGATCAAATGTACTGTAGGCACAGACCCACTGAAGTTAGGAAGAAATGAAAGTAGCTTAACTGAAAACAAAAGTGACCCTGGCTAGATGTCAGGGAAAGCTTTCTAACCAGAAGAGTAACAAAGGACTGCAGCTGAGCTCCTGGGAGGCTCCTTTAGTTGAGGTTTTCAAAAACAGTTCAGACCAAAAGAACCTGTAAAGAATGAACACATATTTGTGACCATGCCCTCATGTAATGTAATTCACTGTAAATTGACTATATATCCTATTAACCTAATTCCTTTCTATCCCTGTTGCTCTACAGAAGCAATCCTAGCCATTGAGAAACGATGACTTTACCTTCAAGGAAAAAAAGAAAATCGTAACACTTGCTCTGATCCTGAGCTTCCTCATAGAAATATGCAGGCTTACTGGTTTTAGGAGTCAGCAGGGTTCATGCTTTTCAGTTCCTCTCTGCAACCATGACAACAGAAAGTTTAATTTTTTTTTACTGAGAGCAAGAAAGAACTTCCAAGACTTCACATTGACAAAAATACCAAGGTGAAATCCACTATATCCACTATCAGACTGTAGCATTGCAGGTTTGAAGCCTTCCAGAGAAATCAGAGACCCTTGAAGATACCTATGTCAGCTGAACTACCACTACCACAACCTATGCAGGCTCTTAGCCAACAGCAAATGAAAGGTAATGCGACTAAATCCTCTTAATTGCAATTGAAACTCAACTGAATTACTAAATATTTGCTATTCATGCATGTGGATAGCTACGACTTACCAGCTTGATCATGTGCCCACACCCTTCCGTAGAAATTTGTAAGAATTAGCAGAGCCCACAAATACTGCATGCAAGTAAAAAATATAGATACTGCAGTCCCACTGGAGAACTTAATTTTAGAGAGGGTAACGCACCTACCTGAATCACAGAACTTTCAGCTCCATGTCACTACATAAATGACTCTGTGACAGTCAAACCTTCCTTTTGAAATACAGTTTTAATATGTTCCTATGTGAAGAATTACAGTACTGCTTAGAGGCAAACATATCTTTGTGTCAGCAGCAGCTATTCTTTAAAGCTGTTAAATCCACACTTAATTATCTGGGATTGTTTGTTTATTAAAACTACAGACTCAACAGTGTAAAATCCTCCATCTTCTGTTTCTAGCATTGAGTAAGAAAATGCCAACTCATAATGCTGAGATGCCGCTTCCCAGTTTCAGCTCATGGGTCTAGCTCTCATACACCAGGCATTGCAAAGGGACCTCAATGTCAGTGATACTGTTGTACTGATATTTACTCTGTAACTGGTAATTCAGGCCTTCAGACAGTTTTTTCTGAATAATCCGAGTGCCAAGCACCATCTTTAGAAAAGACTTCTGAAAGATTCTTAGGCAAGCACTTGAATACTTTTGAAAATAAGTATCATGCCTGTGTCCTCTGTGTACAATTCCAATCCTGCCTATGATTACGTGATACAAAATAATCCCTATTGACATTGACAGGATCTTCCTCACCAAGACCAGATCCTTCGAATTTCTTCTTTTTCACATGCATAATTTTTTCCGTTTTGATTTGAATTTTGTTTGCTTTGATACATTATTGCTTAAACAACATTTGAGAAAATCCAACAAAGGATAGTATTATTTTTTTCCTCCTGTAGCAGAAGGTGTGTGAGCTGAATAAAGCCTAACCACTGACTTGACTTATTTTGGCTTAATCAAGTGTCGCTGGAGAATATAATTCCCAGTTGAAGCAAAGGCCAAAACCAGAACAAACCTTCGCTTAAAATAAAAAATCCTTTTAAGCAGATCCAGCCTTCTATTTAAATGTAGTGGATTAAGAAAAAAAATCACAAATCGGTTCCACCAGTGTTCAAACAAGTCTGTTATTTCACCAAAATATTTTTTCTGCTCTAATCCTTAGCACAGATAGATAGATATGTTTCAAGGTGCTTTACCTTCTCCAACATACTCCTTTTCCCACAAGTGAGTAGCCTTTATAACATAAGCACTATCATAATGTGTAGACAAACAGACTACAGGGGGATTGTATTTTTTCTTTTCCCCATGAAAGCATATCCAGTTAGTTGGAAAGACAATATTTGCATGCAAAGAAAATCTTGAGGTTTGGGGGTGTGATGGGCTGGCAGGGCTGATGGGTTGATCAAACGGGTTTGATAGATTGTAGGTTCTGTGTTTTGATAAGGTCACTACTTACTGTGGAACTACCTGCCAGGCCTTTGGCGGATGAGCTATCTTTGCAGCTTTGTGTTAGAGATGGCTTAAAATCTTCAGGCTTGCCTAGAAAACTTCTTCAATTCACACTGCTCCTAGAACCACAGTGTACCTCCCTCCTAGCCTGCGCCAGGCAAGGGAGGTTGAGCTGCTAATGCTAAACTATTATCTTTCTCACTTAAGGAAAGGTTAAGCTAGGTAAATACAAAATTATTTGTATCAGTATAAACTGTTTCCATGCTGTTTCACCCTTACAATTTTTTTGCAACGAAAACAGAACACCCTTAACCAAAATCATGACAGTCATGCAAGAACTGACTACACATCAGACCAGAGGTACCCATAATATGCCCTCATAATTTGGAGCAGATGCCTGGTGCAATTTACTCACAGCAGAATTCTGCAAATTTATACTACCAGAGCAACAACACCAAACTAATCAGCTGTTCTACTACTTGCGACAACACTCCCTGAACTGACAACTTGGCCTCTTTTCTCCATCTTAACCTGCTCCCCTCCCACGCTTGTCAATTTGCTCGCTGCGTATTGCTGCAGCCCTAGACTAAGATCCCTCTGGGGCAGGGCCTGCTTTTGCGTTGGCTGTTTGCGGAGTACTTTGATGTTTTATCGGTTTGCTCAAGTGCTACCACAACTAAAACAATGCATCACTGTACAAAAACTCCAGACCCAACTTTATGTAGGAGGAAACAGCTGTACACTTGAAAAATAACCTAAATCTACACCTACCATGAATGCTGGAGCATAAACTAATAGAGTCAAAGGCATTGTTTAATTAAACATTGAGTCCCTTCTTCCAGATTGAAAATGGTTAGTGCTCCTGAGAGAGTGCAAGGCTTCCTTTGTGTATACTTAAAACAATCACTACTGCCATTTCCTTTAAATCGTTCTTCTGGTTCTCCCCTCCTGCTTCAGACTTAAAAGAGCTAAGAAGAATCATGCTTTTCCCTGCATTATGATTTTTTTTTTCTTTTTGCAAGCCTGTACTGAATAGAAAAGGCCTGTATCAGGCCGGTCAGGTTTCCTGTTCCCCTGTAACTGTTCCTATCTGACTTCAAAATGCAAGCACATTTGTATGCACGGTGAACTTCATAGCAAGCACCTGCTTCTTAAAGGCACTGTACACTCTGCTAGCTCCTGTAATTTACTGCTTGAGTACATTCTTTCGGCTGATTTTTTTGTACACTCAGAAATCAAATTCAATTACACTACTTTTCTACAGTTCAAGTGTTTTTCCTTATCCCATATTCCTTCTGTATGCAAGAAATGGAATATGAATCAGAGCAAGCTTGAGAAACCAGATAACATGCAGCAGCCTGTAAGTTGTCCTCCTTCTTACATATAATAATACTAAGTCCATCTGCTCCATGTGGTGAGAATTATGTAGGGAAAAAAGGCATATTAAGATGAAGAACCTCAATCCACTGTAGGCAAAGGCAGAGGAAACTCCACCAATTTCAGTCAAATTACATCAGTCCACTGGTGGATTAGATAAAAACACACACACAGCATAACCACCTCCAGTTGAGCACGGAGATGGGCAGAGCATGCATTTATATAACTTTGAAAGACAGGTGAATGCAGTCATGAACACTGGCTTGTACTTTTGCAACTTTTCAAGTGTATGCTTAAACTTCAGTAGAGCAGGGATATAAAAATCTAGCTGTTTTGAATCATCATCAAGAGAAGATTCATGGCAGGATTAAATAATACTGAAAAAAATTTCACTTATGTTTTTTCTTTTGGGTGCATTATTTGCTTATGAAAAGTTCTGGATTAATATTCCTGGAGGGAGGGTTCTACAAGCACACTACATGTATGTCACAGGCAGCAACTGAAGTATTTCTGCATGCTGCCCTACCGCAAAGCTTCAACCCAGAAGGGTTGAAGTATGTAATACTCATAGACAAAATATTTTTTTTTTAAATCAATAAGATAGAAAATGTCATGGGCTCAGATACAGACTATGCAACGGGAAAAAAAGCCACAGCTATAACAAAAAGCTGAGTTTGATTCATTTTCAGTGAACTCAGTGCAGGTGGTTTAACTCCCTCCCAATCAAACCTTCCTCTCAACACAGTATGCCAAGTCAGAAGCATGCTTTCCTGCAGGACTTGTGCTTTCTTCTGCAGTTTCTGCATGCTACAGTAAAAATTTTGAACTCTGACAAGGACACAAACAGGACAAATCACTGCGAAGAAAGATTTACAATAAAAGAAAGGAAGTACTGAGGAACTTATTTCCTTTTGACATTTTACAGAGTCCTCTCCCCAAACATCTTAATTTTACCAAGACCCCTCCAATTTCTGTACAAACTCGCACACAATATCAAAAATAAACCAATCCTTTTTCGGACCATCCATGCTGACTTCTGTTCATCTGTTCACAAAGCAGCAGACATCATAAACAAACATGGTTTGCATTGCAGTTTGTCTTTCAACAAAGACTTCAGGAGACAGTTAGTGAAACCTGCTTCTATAGCAGAATTTTTTCAGGAAAGTGGAAAAAGAGAAAAAACAGATCTAAGATCATGGAATAAAGATTCAGTCATGAAAGCAACAAACACAGCTTTCATGCTCTAAACAGTCAGAGTCAAGATCTGAACACTGATGAAAGGCCAAGGATGACTAAGAAAAAGTTCAACTTTCATTTAAAAGGCAGAAAGTTTATAAGTTTCTTTTATGTTAACAACATCTAACATCTTCGTACAAGATCTAACACATTTTATTTGCAGTGTCATCATTTACTAATTGAGCCTGCTCACAGAAAAATTTGGTCCAACTTGGGTCCTCCTGAAGTTGGTGCCAAAGCACACCAGAACACCTATTGTCTTCATTGGAATTGAAACCAGGTCCACAACTTAAGTACTCTCAAATCAGGGAAAGGCTCTGGTAACTCACTATTGCTTTCACACGAAAAAGAAATGGTATTGTCAATTCACTGCCTGAGGAAGAGAACCGGCTTTTGCAGGAACAGCCCAGGGACGCTGGAGGAACAGCTGAAGGAATCACATGGCTAAGAGCATTTTCTTAATAGTAAATCTCATCCATACCAATCTGGAACGTTAGGAGGGCAGAGAATACTCCCCATTTTGGGAGACAGACAGTTTGTAGAGGTGATTTTAAAGGCACTATAGTATGCCAAGCCTTAACACAGAAGAACAAAAGACTACTCAAAATAATCCAGAATAAATGTGGTAGCCTTGAAGGACACCAAAAGCTTTTGTTTCCAAGTATGATCCACAGCTTTAGAGCTTGCTGTGTTCCAGGTGAAGAACATACACACTGAAAAGAGAACTGAAATGTTCAGCCAATGTTATACCCGAAAAGAAACGGCATACAGGCATGCATTTTGGAACATTCAGGTCCTGCTGAGGGACTTTTAGAGAGAAAAAAAGAATAGGGGAAGAATATGGCTGCAGAATCTGACATCACTTCAAAAGAGAGGCAAAATATTTGATCTTTTGAACTTAAGGGCTTTATTCCATCCTGAAAATATTATTAAAAAACACTTTTAAGCCCACTCCCTCCTCCCCTACCCAAAGCAGCCAATGCAAATGAAACCTAAAAAGCTGAGGGCAAGTCACAACATTCACATACCGCTTCAAAAGGTTCCACAAGGTCTTGTGGCTTTCTTCTGTTCTTTCACAGAGGAAACAGCGATACGAGAAAAGTTTTTTGCAAGTGTAACCATGCTGTCAATTTACATCTCTCCTTCATTTGCCCAGGGCTTCTTTTTCCTGATCACCACTACTGAACTTAGGCTACCTTTCTCTCAAGACCCCTTCTAAAGTGTCCTAATTTCCTCTGAAGGGAGATCCCAGCACAGTTGTCAAGATGGTTTGCTGCTCAATACAAACAGCTTGGTTTCAGTCGTTCAAGCCAGCCGCCAACGTTACCCAGCAATCATGCGCCTTCAAAGCACCCTGATAGGTACCACTGACCCCTTATAGCCATGCTATGACAATCAGAATTATGATAGTTTGAGACTCACCTTTCCTTTATTCTGGCATACAAACCAACCATACAGACAGAAGATCGCCTGTCAGCATCAAGCAGATTTGATGCTGATGACCAAAGGGGGAGGGCTGGGCTGTGTGCAACACAGCGCCAATGTGGCCAGCTGAACCACTCAGCCCTGGATACAACAGGCTCCTTGCACTCCCTCGTATTGTCTTCCCAAGTAGTACAGGCACGGCCACAGAAAACCACAGGAAAAGAGAACCTGATGGTTCCTCAGCATGAACAAAACCTGAAAAAGTAGTAGCAGTCATGGCTTTCCAGTCCCATTGGGTTTTGACACGTGACTCCCTTTCCCTTCAACAGCCTTGATGAGAAGATTAAACTACTTTATAAACAACAGCCATCTTCTATACCATAGGCAAATAGATAACACCACCAAAACAGAATTAGAGCAGAGGGAAGGCCTAATGCAGTATTCTCTGTCTTGTGTTCGCCAACACCAGCTAGCTTTGAGGACAGTTTAAGATGCCCCCAGTAGGACGGTGTGGAGAGTCTGCTCTCATATTACATGTCATACCAATATTAGGGAGATTACCTCTTTTCAGAAGGGATATCTAACCATCTGCTTCAAGCTGTAAGTCAGAGCTGAACTCACTTCTCATTACTCACCTAAGTGTTCTTCCTCATTTTTTTAAATTCTGAGTAGCTAGTTTCACCAGTTTCCTGTGGTACTCACACACGGCATTAAAAAAAAGTGTATTCTCCCTTATGGTTCTCAATGTAGTCCCTTATAAAGACAACTCTTATTCTGGTATTCTGAGGGGAAAAAGAACTAAATTCCGTTACATTCCTTCTAGCCATCATTCATCCATCAAATAGGAAAAAAGTTAAGTCACAATTTTTTTACACTGTGATACTGAGATTCTGAAGAAAACTGATGAACCAAACCCAGAACTGTCATTTTTCCATATCTGATTTATTTAAAATATTAATATTAAATTACATCTTTAATATTTAATAAATAAGAAGTGCATATTACTACAGGTAGGAAATATTTTTGGTGACACTACAAATAACCTATTCTCAGACATAAGTGAGAACTTACAGTGAACTATATAGCATGTGGAAAAGAAGACCAGGTCTGGTGCTTTTTGTCTGGATGATCATTCTTCTGGCTCAGTCCTGCAAGATGCTCAACTGCCTTTAGCTCTGCAAAGTGTTAAAAGCATGTCCTTACATACATTAGTAGCCATGCCAAATTTTACCACTAATTACATAGGGAATCTGCCATTTTCTGCCTTCCAAATACTTTTCGTGCAATTGAGATATAAAAGATCCTCCTTTTCCATTACTAAAAGGCATTCTATCTCACCAAAGAATTTATCCCTCAGTGCATTCAGTTCTCATTTTCCTGAGAACACAGGAAAGATTGTAAAGGGCTGAGCCACTTACTATCAAACTGGCTCACTCAACCACATACAGATTTTGCCCGTATACCCAAAACTTCAAGAACTATGGGAAGGCAGAGAGTCTTCTTGTCTTGCTTATAGACAGCCATTTGTATCCCTGCAAAGTTTAAAAGGTAAATACTGACAAATAAATAAGTAGTGAAGCATACAAAACACGGCTCATTTTTTCCTTTACGTTAGTAACTATCCATGACTATTGTGACTTTATTCCATATTTTAAATGTAAGCCGAAGGAGCAGTTGGATTTCACAGAATGTAAAGGATTCCCCTTCCTAAACATAATTAATACAAATACCTGATAGGAGGGAGGGTTTGCCACTTGCATGCACTTCCCTAATGTCACACCAAAACAGAATAAAAAAATTCACCTGGGGCAATGAGAAAGAAGGTTTGTTTAAAAGGAATCCTTACAAAACTCTGAGGCTTCTAACAACCAAGCTTTAACATAACACCCCTGGTACTATAGGTTAATGATGCATTCAACTCACAAAGGATTTCCATGAAGAATGATCAAAAAATCCCTACACAGGTATTTTAAATTTCAGTTGTTATTTTCAATAATGATGATTTGTACTATTAATGCACAGAAACTACTGAGTTGTCTTTTCTTCCAGCTCTGGAAAGGTACTACTAGAATTACATTTCACAAAAGGTCTCTTCCCTTGTCATCATAGCATTTATTTTTGTCTCTCACTCATATTCCCAACTGTTTCTCTCTCTCTCAATTTCTAATCTCCCCAATACTACTGTTTTTCTTTTCCTTTACTCAAATAAAGAATGCAAATCCACTGTCTGTGTGATTATGGCTGCCTTAGACCTTAGACTGGACCATCCTGACCCATTTTCTTACAGCTAAGCACCTGCCTCCCAAAGAGTCACTAAGCAAGGTCTACTTCTGACCAATGGGACAAGAGGCAAAACAAGATAAGATATGTTTATGGTGATACTGAAATTTTAGATTTAACAAAATCAATATTTATGGTCACAAACCAAGCAATACAGCCTTCTATCAGAGATAAAAAAAGCACATTTCCCACTTGGCAAAACAGGCAGGTTTCCCTCTTAACGCTGCAGCAAAACCAAAGGAGCAGAGTTCTCATTTTGCAATGTTTCTACTGGTTTTCCACTTCTAAATAATAGCATGGATTGACTCCAAGCATGTCCCTTTGACCTTAGTGCCTACAGTATTCAACAATCCCCAACACAGGATGCAAGGGAAGAGATGGGAACAAAAGCAAAATCAATACTGAAATTATAATCTTCATTTTAAACTATGAAATTAAATTCGTATGCAGCAAGCACAAGATTTGAAAAAAAAGACAGTATCTAAAATGTGAATCTAAAAATGAAGACTGCAAAATTCCACCCAGATATTGAAATATAATTATTCATTTGCAAAGAGCTCACTTTTGAATGAAATGCAGCTAATATAGCTGCTCTATCATTACAAAAATGAAATCCTCTTGAGAAAAATAAGAGTTTAAATTTAAAAAACACTGACAAATATGAAGAAAGGATAATGCATCAGTAGTCTCTCATCTTTCTACCAAAAATACTGGTACTAGTAATGATTCAACACGACCAATACATAACTTACTGTTTTCTCATATGTGTTCAACACCATTTCAGCAACAGATATTTTATAGTGTGAAGTAACATAAAACTATAGCTTCTTAATAAAATTCTCTTTCTGAAACACCTTTCAAATTACTCAGTTTCTTCACAAGTTCCCCTCTTGGGTAATTTTTATCACATGGTCATTTTTACCTGTCTTCTTTCTCAAGGGGAAGGGTCGCAATTCTACAGTTGAATTTTAGTTTAGAACTTTAATAAACTAAAATTAATAAAATATCAACAGATGGTATTTAACTGCACTAAATACCGTAATATAAGAAATGCTCAATCCAAGTTACAGAAATCCAAAAGCATTTAATAAAGAGGCCGCCTCACACAGCTCACATTTGCCTTCGTTACATCAAGAAATTATTGCTCATTGAAACCAGCAAAACAGACCCCTCTGACAATATTATTGCTCAAAACTCAGGTTGACTAAGAGGTAACTTCATTTAAAAGTTGATGGATTTCCTTCTTGCTGTCATGCCAGTTTCATTAATTTAGTTAAGTGGACCTAGGGAAAATAAAGTGTCTCAGTGTTAATCTATTTTATGGCTATTCCCTGGGGGATTCAAACTTGCTGGTCTCATCTGTAAAGACACTGGTGAAATTAGTAATCTATTTCAAATATGTGACAGTAATTTTGAGAAGTAGTTAATAGCAAAGTTTGTGAGCCCATTTGTTCCTTTCATTTTTTTTTAACGGGAATCGTGCACTATTTTACTCCATTTTTATAGGAATGAAATAGTGCACAATTCCACATGTACCATCTTGTACTCAGTGAGCAATCAGATGACTATTTTATACCCATAATAAAAATTTAAGAAAGATGAGCATCTTTCCAATATGGAAGTGCTATGGAGTATCATTAATTTACATTTTTGTTAAACATTTTTTTTTTACTTTTGTAACACACAATCCTTAAATGTATTGTATCCATGACAGTAAAGAAGAAAACATGTTCTTATTTACACTTGGGGTTTGACAATATCATCTGTTTGGTTTCCCTGCTCCTGTGCAAAATATGCACACATAACAGAAAACTGTAGCTTTATAAAGAAAAGAAATTATGAGGTTGCCAACAAGACTTAGAATAGTATCGAGTTTTCTAAATACTGTTTTCAGGGTTTAAAAAAAAAAAGCTAGATTTCAAGATTCTGCCCTTTTAACTAATTCATTTTATATTAACTATTCTTTCCAAAACAATATTCTGAGTATCTAGAAGAATCTGCCTTGCAAGTACATACTAATCAATACCAAAAGAATACAATGGAATATGTTTGAGTTTTGATATCACAGTTTAGCAATTAATGTAGGTGGTAAGCAAATTACCATAAGGGGAAAGCAACTGCAATCTACTATTAAAAAGATTTTTAGGATTTCTGAAATACAGTACCTGCATAATTAAGCAAATTTCTCACAGAAAGATGCTTCGTTTTTAAAAAATGTAGAATTATAAACCAGGAGAACTCACTATCACAAAGAATACATTCCATATTCACACAGCAAATGACTACCAATTTGACTTTTAATGCCAACTCTCAATTAGAATAATTAACACAATGTAAGATCTTTCTATTCATAGGGCTCTATTTCCT
>NW_009623141.1:37587-42128 GCF_000690535.1 Cariama cristata
ACATGTGCATTCATTAAGCCTTTTCATGAGGGACAAAAATAGGAGCCTGCCATTCCCATATTGATTCCTTGGAGTCATCAGAACTAAATTAGCTTAATCCAACAGTGTATCCCACATTTTCTGTATATACTAAATTCTGAAGGTATGAAGCCTGGAACATTTTGAACTGTTGAGATTCAACAAACTTCACTGGGGAGTGAAAAAAGGAAGAATAACACCAGAATAATCCCCAGAAAACTTTCTAAGAAATGGTATGTTTACCTATTTCTATGTATCATACTAAATCATATTGTCAATATTCTTTAAGTTTCTTAACAATACGTATCATATTCTGATGAACCCACTCACAGTTTTTACATATCAAGTCATTTAACACAGTTTCTAACCTCAGTCACTCACTATTTCAGGTATTTTTTTGTGCGTGGTTTTTTGATTACTTTTTTAAACTATGTTGAGATGTTGAAGTCTGCTTTTAGATTGTTGGATCTCATTTTGTTAAATTCTCACTAAATCATGATAAAGAGAAATCTGTATGCTTATTTCCCAGGTAAAAACCACACACTTTCTTTGGAGACAGAGTACCTTATACAAAGATTCAACCTGTAAGCATAGCTTACAAACCATGAAATGCATCTCTGTACGGAGGGTCACATATGGAAGGCCAGACAGCTTCGTGTATCATAGAAGCACCAATTAACACCTTAATATACCAAGTAAGTGGTATGGTGGCCAGAATATCACTAGTAGATGGTTCTACTGAAGAAAATAATGTTACAGAACATATACTGTAAATGGAGTCTTCCAGGAAGAATTAGTGTATCTATCCTATTCATCACTTCTCTTACAATGAAACTTTGCTGTTAGCCCATCACACACCTCAAATTAAATAGGATTTAAACAACAGCACAAAAATAGTGCTCAGAGAGGAATTTCAAGGAATACTTCAAAAGTGCAATGACCAGATGGTTTAAGACTAATTAAAGAGCTTGTTCACTGGAGAAGTAGCTAATATTTGCTGAAGAACTTTATTCCAACCAAAGAGATACAAACATGAAATAGAGATGTTTCATAGTATTTTTAACTTCTCAGGAAGAAGAAAACAAACATTTGCCTTAAATAACATTTTCAAGAAAAATAAGTAAAAGAGTTCTTAAATTCCTGCTACGTGCACAAGCTAACAACAAATAGCCTTCACATCAGTATTTTCTAAAGGCCCACAGAGGTTTCCTTGACCTCCAATAATAATTTTGTGCAACAAGGCACACTAATCTCCTTCGTCAAGGACAACTACTCCAATTCTTAACAAAGTCAAAATACATAATGCCCACAACTCACCATTCAGGTATTATGCCAAAACACTATTGACAAGTCTTGTGACATCAACAAATAAGCTACATCTACTTAGAAGGTAGTAAGAAACCACAGAAATGCCTAAGTTACTGTTTATGTGAAGATGAGTCAAAGCAGCAGTCCTGGAAAAGTGATTATTTCTCAGTTAACAGCTGATTCTTACTACATTTGTAGTAAAAGTCTGCTAAACACCCATTTCTTAACTTGCATCTTGAACACCCTTTTTAGAGGAAAAGCTGCCGCAACCTGAGGCCATATACCTTCATTAGACAAACTGAACCAGAAGCTGATGAATAGCCTCTTAATCCAAAACTGTTTGGACTAACAAATGCCACTGCTTTATTATCTCACAACATGTACTCTCCAAAGTATCTCTCACTGTTAATGTACTACAGGGAAACACAAAAATTGAGATTATGACATGTTTGATGCCCTTTGCTGGTTATTTATTATCAGCCTGCTGTAAACTTGAAGGCTGGAGACCCAGTTTCCGTATTTTCACACAACCGTGCTCTGACCTTACACCACAAATACATAAAGGGAGAACAGCAAGACAGCACTGCTAATAGTGAGAAAACAGAAACAAACTATGAGAAGCAGAAGTCAGTCTGAGCAACTACAAGGAAGATATCATCACAAAACCCTCCAGACAGCATGGCCCACGGCAGACTGGTCAGCTGCTACCAGCCTAGAGGGCTGGGAACTTTATTCTTGGCTCTGATGTCAACCTGTTGCACAACCTTTGAAAAGTCACTCAATCTCTTTGCACCTCAGCTTCTCCACTTGGAACCAGAAAAAACCAATCCTTTCCTTTCCCTAACAAGCTCTTTGAAATCCACAGAGAAGAGACAAGCATCTCTAAACTGCACTCAAAATCTTAGTCCTGGGACACCTCTGCTCATTGTTTTAATCTGAACTACAACTTAAAGCTCACTGAAGTACCAAGAACATGTTAATAAAAACTGTAATTCAAAAATGTCTTTTGCTGCATAGAGTTGCTGTCAAGCATAGCAAGCCAGAAATAACTACCATACAAACTAAGCAACGCATCTTCAAAATTCTGCATCAGTTCAGAAACAAGTATCTACTTCATGCCTTTATTTCATATTCATTGAAGAAACGAAGTTGCCTAGGACTCCTACAGTCACACAGTTCAGTCTTCCACCCCTCAAAGCAAATAGGACTAAATCCACTAATACCATGTACATAGACAGTAAATAGCTATTAAGTTGTGGGTTTTCTTTCCAGCAGACACGCATCTGCTTGGGGGAAAAGAAAGGAACAAAGTTGCTTGCATAACCACTTAAAATCTCCGCTCTTGTAATAGTTCAAGATTTGTGAAACAGTACCAAAAACGTAAGTTTCCTGTGTAGCTGTGAACCCAATCAAAAGTGTGAAGACAAAAGAAAGATCACATCCAGAATCTGAAGTTCTAAGCAAATCTTGGTTTTAAAATAAAATACATAAGAACATTTATAATCTATACCTCAGTGCCACAGCTGAAATTCTAGAGAAACAAATATGAGACTCTGCATTTTTAGATGTGTACAGGTTAGCAAAAGAATTAAAACAAAACATTCGTATTTCGGTTAAAGTGCCAAATGACAGAACATGACAAATTTTAAGTTCTGTTTTACTAAGAAATTACCATAGCAATTCAGTGGAAACCCATAGAATAAAAACAACACAAATACTCCCTGAGCAGTTTAAAATGGCGTAAGCCAGGACTCAGTTGAAAGCGCTAGTTCTGCCCTCCTCCACCTGTGAAGTGGATCAGGGCACCGATCCAGCTGAAGACTAACCCAGCAAAAGGAAAACCAGTGGTCACCCTTCAGCTGGACATGCGCTGCTCTTCACACGCAGCTGCACAAACACTTGTACAAGTACAAAGGCAAGCGAGAACACAATGGTGGAAACCACTGACTAAGGGAGAGCTATGCAGTTCCTCTCTGTAGGTTTTCAGAGGCTCATGGAGCTACAGCGCTGGGGTGTGGTTTCACATTATACAAATTTAATCTTAAAAAAAAAAAAGGCTGCTACAAAAAGGAATTATTTTCCTTTCCCTATATTCCCTGCTGTGCAGTGTCATTGCCTACCCCAAAATATTAACAAACTACTACTTTTCTGTCAGATCTGCACGCTGTTCCCATTGATTCTATGACTGCTCCACATTCAGATTCAAGACAGAGAAAGAGCAGGTGGAAGGGGTGAAATCTTTAGCATCATACCACAATCAGATCCCACTAAGAATGGCAGGAAACCACACCCTCATCTTAAACTAGACGGTTCCCAACGCTGCAAGTCACGCGTTCTTAAAAAGAAGTTACATCTTCAGACCATTTCTTTCCCATGGGACATTAATTTTTATCAGACGCTGCACAAACCCATCACCTTTCAGGATTTGGATTCATGAAGCTAACCGTAGGACTACCCTTGTAGATTATTTATTTAATATGCTTCTTCTGGGACTGCACATTTACAGGCAACAAAAGCATATATGCATGCATAACATACATACCCACATCTACACATATAAAGGTAAGATCTTCAGAAGTGTCTAAACTTAGACTTCAAAGACCCTACATAGGTACTAAATTCCAGCATCACAGTGATTTGCTTACTCCTCTGTGCTAAGCATGGATTTGTGAGCCTATTTGCAGGCAATTGACTCAGCAAAGCTTCACAGTCCTCAATACATGTAGAGCTGGTAGTGCCACAGATTATAGTTAAAATTATATTGTCAAATTTAGACTCACTCCCTCCCCACTTTGGGTTTTCCCTTTCCCAGTTGCTTCACCAAACAGTTGAATCGTTCAAGCTGAAACATACAGGCATACAGACTTTTATTCTTTGGACATCTTAGGTAAAATAGATCAGCCCTTTCCAAGAATATTAGAAGAACCGATTTCTTTTTTTCTGATCCAACACTGAAACCACGTTCTTATGTTGCTAATAAATTCAAGTCCCCGGCTTTTCAAACAAGGGCTTCAAGTGTTTGAGACATGCCATTTGCTGTCATCAGGCTTAACCAAATCGGACCAAGTCAAGGGCCTTTAGAAAAATCTCAGTTTTCACATGCTCTGTCAGGGCTCATTAGCCTTCGGCAGATGACTACTTTGAAGAGTTCATCCACGCCGAGCATGCTGCAGCAGCTCAAGAGTTTTTCCCACCGACCAGGCTACCGGCCAGAG
>NW_009623142.1:0-7638 GCF_000690535.1 Cariama cristata
TCGTCCTATCCATCACCGTGTCGACAGCCAGGGAGGAATCTCGGGCAGAAATTGAGTTTGCCTCACAGGGGACAACTGAACAAATTAATAGACCATTAGCCAAGCAGTGACCTGAGAAATGAGGGTGCTCAGGCTCCCCCCAGGATTGGGAGGGAGGAAGGGGAGAGGCGACGGAAATCCCGTGGCTGTCCCCAAGGGAATGGTCCCAGTGCCCCGGGATGGGATGGGAGATGCGGGTGGGTGGCTCTCATGGCTCACTTGCAGCCCGGCACCAGCTCACCCAAAACCAGCTGTGCCAGTGTGCTGGCGTGCAGCGAGCATGGTGGGAGGCATGCAGGGTTCCGGCTGGTGGGAGATGGCAAGAGGGGCTGCAAGGATGATCCATGGTAATACAGAGGGATAGCCAGGCAGAGGTAAAGGGAAAGGTAGGGAGAAAGGGAATAAAACCCCCAATTCTCTCGTTTCTGAGAAATCTCTTGCAGAAAGGCATCGTACAGAAGTGCTGCATGAAACGGTGCTGCAGCATGCACGGGACAGCTCCCAGGTCCCCAGGGTGCAGGGGCACAGGGCACCCCCCAGTCCCCGTGGGGGACAGGCTCATGGTTACCGCCAGGCAGGACACCGGGTGTCTGCACTGATCCCTGCCTGTCCCAGCCATCTTCACACGATGAAGGATGCTGAACTGGAAAAGGGCTGGGCAACCCCTGCGTCCCGGCCACCAGCCAGGGCTGCGGTACCTTGCGGAGGGTCGATGCCAGGGAGGAGACGGTCCTCCTGCCTCCAAATGCAGCCAGGTGCCCTGTGCAGCATCTCTCCTCTGCAACTCCCCCGAGCTTGCCTGTATCATCACCATTCATTATCCAAATGACTATATTTATTAAGTCCCCTGCCAAAGCATTACAGAGTGGTCTGTAACAGAGATTAAAAGCAGAATAAAACACCAACGTGATCTTTTTTCAAGTAAACAAAATGATAAACAGCCTCAGCACTGGCTACCAGAAACACACAAACCGCGGGAAGGATGCCGAATTCATCGCTGCCACAGCATGAACATACTTGAGCCTGCAAACACCCCACTCTCAGAGATGGGGATGAGCCCCACGCCCGTGCTTCTCCTTGTCCAGCTGCTCCCTGCACTGAAGACCAGGTTGGTGGGGGAACACCTTCACCCACCCTTCCCTGGGCAGCCGCCCTGCACCACCACACCTTGGCCAGGATGCTGAGCCCCACGGGAACGTCCTACCCTTCCTCTGCCCCTATGATTTGTCGGTCAAGGATAGCTCAGGGATGCTTCTCTGCTGGTACTGACAGCCTGCTGCAAAGGCAGGTTAGGTTGGTGACCGTCCCCATGCGTGCCAGCCCACCGAACCCCACGACACCAAGGCACAACAGCCTGGGACAGCAGATGGATGGACCACCACAGTCCTGGTGGCATTTGCCAGCGGCTGGGCCAGCAGTGGGATGCAGCTCTGCAGAGAACAGCATCAGCCCCTGCAGCATGAGGCTGCTTGGTTCTTATTTTCAAAGGTTATTTATTTTAAGTCTCAGGAACGAGGTGCTTTATGAGGAGGCACCAGGTTTCCTTTGTCTCTGCTGGAGATAATCAGGTGCAGATAGGATGTATATTCTGTAAAAACATACACTCACTTCCACTCACCGGTTACCTTTTTTTCTGAGAGCTGTAAGGGTTTCAATTACCGGATTCTGGGATTTAGTGCCCACGGCTTTTTGGTGTGCGTTAGATTTATTAGAAGGTTTAGTACCAGCGGAGGATTCACGCATTTACTCCCAGGAGCCCAGCTTCCGTTCACAGACCCTAAATCACGAGCTGAGATGGGCTATTGTCACTTACGACATTAGCATGGTTAACGTACGCGGGGATGATTAACAGCAATATACATGCAGCCTCCTCCTCCTCCCCAAATGCCACATCTCTGCCACCTCTGCCCGAGCCAAGGGCTGCGAGGGGTGCAGCCAGCACACCCATCTTTGTGGGGAGAGCCATGCTGCACCCCTTTGCTGGTAGCCCTGGGTGCTCAGCACCACCCCAGCACCAACGGTATTACTGCTTTACACTGTATTTTATGATTATTTTTAAGATGAAGTGTTGAAGGCACTCAGGGGGCAGAGGGCTTTCTGCCAAGGCAGAGCTAAGGGAACCCCCCACAGACGCTGGCTGGCAGAAGGGGAAGGTGCACAAGGGGAAGAAGGTGGCTGGAAGAAGGGGAAGAGTTCAGGTCGGCAAAACCTGCGGAAAAAATTATTATTCTAAGAGTAAACCCAACCTTCCCTGGCAGGATCCACCCACCCCTTGCTGGCTCCTTCTTCCCACAGGACACCTCAGGTCAAATCTGCCACTGGAAAAAAGAGAAGAGGATGGTGTCCGTATCGAGCAGCCGAACGAGCCAGCCCCTCTGATCTAAGCAGATCTCTCCTGAAAAATCCCACGGGATTATCCCACCCGTCTGCCCAGCTCGCCTCACATCTGCAGGAGCAGATCCACATGTTACGGTCCTCCCTATTGCCCCAGGAGACTGGCGACAAGGCTAGAACTCATCACACAAGTGGTCTCCCAGCACCTCGGGGACGCAGCAGCCTCTGCATCGTGGGCTCTGTATCTTGCCGTGGCGGGGACCCCAGGCAAGCCCCCCGGCGCGCCGCCGTCCACGGGGGGACATGTATCTTGCGGTGGCGGGTACCCGAGGCAAGCCCTCGGCCCTGCTGCGCTCCAGGGGAGACACAACCACGCTCCTAACGAGCAAGATCCTGATGGCTTTTGTCCTTTTTCCAATACTGTGTTACTTACATTCCTTCTTTTTTAATTAAAGCAGCCCCAGCTGATTTTACAAGCTTGCCGCTGCTTCTCTCCCAGTCTCTGTGTCTCTCATATGCTTGAGTGCTAGTATTAATTATTAGAGCCAATTTACTGTTTATACTCTGATGTTTTAACTAATTACCACTAATGGCAGACACCAGTGGGCAATCAACTTCATTTAGTTCCCAGTGCAAACCACTCATTACCATCCGAGAGAGGAAAAGAGAGTGTGCGGAAGGGATAAATAAAGACTGAGCTACATGGGTGGGTGCCTGGGACTGGTGGTGAGCTGCAGCGCTGGGGGATGCTCCTGCTTCCTGGTGCAGCCCCTTTGGCAGGGCTCTGGGGGAGGATTTAAAGCTCCTGCATGTGTGGATGGGCAGCAGAGGAAAGCCACTGTGTGCAACTGCTCTGCAGGGGCTGTTAAGATTGCTGGTTCTTCATGCTGTGTGCTAAGCCCTGCCCTGTCAGCAGGGAAAGGCTTTAAGCCTGAGACAGCTACAGTCACAGGAAAGCAATGTGCCTCTTTCCTTGCATGGTAAATGGCTCCTTTTCCCTGCTGGGTTTCATCCTGGGATTCATCCTTGGGGAGCCGCAGCCCCTGCTCATGTTTTTGGCTTGGTGTGATGCCAGATGGAGCCAGGTTTCCTGAGTCCCAGGTGCCTCTGGTGTTAATCCTGCTGTGAGAGGTACAGTGGGTGATGTGAAGTCAAGGTAAGCTGGGGCTGAAAGGCCCTAGAGTTGGGCTTCCTCCTGTCTGGAGCTCAGCTTTAAGCCTGGTCCAATGAAGCTTGGTCATGGAGCTAATTTAGCTCTTTCTGTGTGTAGCAATATTGTCGACATCAATCCTTCCTTAACACGAGCACATCCCTCAGACTAGTTTGTGTCCCTGTCTACTTGTTCCCTCTAGAGACCGAGGAAGGCCACCAAGCCACGTGTTTATTCCCCCGCACCTCAGAACCAGTGCAGGAGCCCAGGATGTTAAAAGTACGTAAACTTCATGTGGTACACCTGTCCTGGCTGTGCTCTTCCTTCTCTGTTTTGGACCAAAAACCAAACACATGGTGCAGAGAGGGGCCTGCAAGGAGGGATGGTGGAGTGAGATGACTCCACCAGAGCTGGGCTGGCCCTGTGGCTCCAGGAGAAACCTTTGGTGGGCACAATCCAGAGCAGAGGACGAGGGCCTGAGCTCCCAGGCACCCCTAGATGTGGCTGAGAAACACTTCTAGAAAAAGTGATGTCCAGATCCATTTGCCTCCTACAGCAAGACCTGTTAACTCTGACCTGGGACAAACCTCCAGCCAACTGCATTTGTGGTTCTGGGGATCTGGACTCCTCCAGCCCTCAAGCGTGAACCTTTCCAGGGGACAGACAGAGCTCTAACGACCTGCCAGCTCATTACCAGTAGTGGGAGTCCTGCCCTAACAAAAGGGACCGCAGTGTTTTCAGAGTCCGCGATCCACTGATGTGATTTTTAGCGCCGCGATGCCACAACAGCTCAGCTGGGAATCCCAAAACAGGGGCACGAGCCCAGGCACAAGGATGGGGCTGGGCACCACCTCTCCAAAGGGATCTCCAACCTTTCTCCCTTTCCCACTTTCTCTCATTGTTTCATTCCCTGATTTGCTCTGTTGAAATCCTGCTTTTGAAAGGGAGATGGAGGGGGGTTAGAGACCTGCTTTGCAGTGGTGGGGACATGGTCGCCTGTCTTGCGGAGGGGGGAGTTATAACTATGCACACATCTGAAATGTAATTGCTGTCAGCGCTCTCCATTCTTGCAGCACGAGGCCTTTAATCTCTCCCACCAGACCCATCGGCCCTGATATTGCAGCTCCAGAAAGGCTGGTTTTATGTACTTTAACCCTGCGACCTTTACAAATCCCATCATTCCAATCAATACGTCTCATTAGCGTTAGGTAAATGTATGGGATGGATGGGGAGCTGTGCTGGGAGGAGCCCGCAGAGGGTGGGGTGGAAAGTGCTCCTGCCTGTCTGCTTTTGGGGGACCAGCACAGCCCCACCACGCTCCCCGAGCTGCTGGGGGCATCCTTCCCCCCCAAATATCCTTCCCCCCAGATTCACACCTTGGTCCAGCCAGAGAAGGGGGCCAGCTAACACAGAGCATGAAACAAAGTCCCTGCGAAGCCAACTGCGGAGTCAAGAGCCCAAGCCGTTAACTGGACCAAGCTGTTGGAGTCATTTTTTTCTCTCTCCTTGGGAAGCAGACATATGTTTTACAGCTTTCCCCTATGTCAACTAAATGAAAACATAAGGAGCCTGTGGCAGGTGATGGGAAAACAATCCCAAGGTGGGGTGTGCGCGGGGCTGCCAAGGCAGTTACTGCGGATGGCAGGACAAAGCCAAGGAGTGAGGTGAAGAAAGAAAATCTCTGGCACTTCCCATGAAAATGAAGGGCTTAATCCATGGAGAAGTGTGAGTTTACACCACATGAGGACCTCACCAGCACAGGAACGCTGGCCGTGCCAGGTGGGACCGACACACAGGTTTACGGGGCACCGGTCAAGCAAGGGTGCTCCAAAAAAACGATGGGGCCGATCCTGCCCTTGAGAAGGCTGGAGGCGGGATAGTGTTGCAATCCAGTTTTTGCTGGGGAGGGGGCTCCCTTCCCCCTGGATCAGGGCCTCAGCCAGCAGGGCTGTAAATACTATTACTGCCCATAAAACTACCCAGCTCTCCTCCGAATCCTGCTCAAACGCTTGACTCGGGCGACCCACCGGCAGCAGCAGATCCCACAGGAGTGGGTGTCTCGGGGGCTGTTATTGCTGCAGCACGCCCGGGGTGGGGGCCGCCTGCCCCCTCGCTCCCCATGATGCCACCAAGGTTCCCGGGGGACCACAGGACAAACGGCCCCCAGACCTCGGCACTGCCAGCTCACCCGTGCCGTGTGCCTCGCAGCTCCGCATCATGCCAGATCTGTGTCCCAGAGCTTGAACTGAATTATCCCATGCTTAAGCAAATTCACCCCTGGCAAATCCAGCTCCGCAAAAGGAAAGAAGATGAATTTAAGGTCTTCTCGTCCCAGTGGGCCAGGCTGGGGTGCAGGAGGAGGTGAGTGTGCCTTCCTCACCCTCCCCAGGCAGGGTAAGCTTTTTAAGTGGCATCTGGAGCCGAGTTTGGTTTCTGAGCTCTGCTATCCCCATCTGCAGAGCCAGCACGTTACTGCAACAGCTCTCAGCCCGGCCGGCTTCGGGCTCACCCCGGCAGGAAAAGTGGACTGATGAACACACAGCACAAAATATATTCATACGCATCCATCTATCTCTGCAAGAGCCTACAAAAACAAGGGCTTAAAAACCATGGGCGAGCTCTGCTTTTCCACATTAGTGAGGTTTAATGAAGGTATTTCCATGAAGTTTAAACTTAGAGCTGGGCCAAATACACCTCTCGCTGGAGGGTGGGACAGCCAAATTTGTCTCTGTGCCGGAGGGGATATGCGGAGCTGGATATGTGATGTTCCCACGTATGCAGGGTGATTTGGAGACCCAGTTCATGTGCTCCCCCCTTCCCAGCACCGGTGCCTGCTCGCCCCATCTCCCTGCTGCTCTGTTTGTCAAGGCTCTTCAGTAAGACCTCGGACTTGTTGACAAGCACTAAACTCCACGGCGGCATGAAACCATTTAAGCACTAAGCCCCTCTCGGCTTTAGCAAGATGACTGTGCAGCGCGGGATCTTTGCGCAGCCCCTGGCAGGAGGGAGAGGGAAGGAGAAATGAATAAATCCTCCGCCGGGGCCCATTTCACTCGACCTGACACTGTTCCTCCTGGAATTGAACGGATGAGTCTCGAGGTGCCTCTCCAGAGCGGTGGGCTGCTTGACACCACGTCAGCACCCCTGCCCGCCACTTCCCCGGCCACCAAGCTGGGAGCAGCCATGAAACCTGGATCTGGTCCATGACTGATAGGAAAAACCAGTCCGTAGCTTCAGAGTCATCCTCTCCAGCAGAACAACGGTCAGGCCCAGCAAAGCCCTCGCTGTGCGATTCCTCAGCTCTGCACTGCACTGGGGTACCTCACCCTGGCTGGGAGCCCCCAAAAGCAGCGGACCCGTGTGCAGGCTGCTCATGGGGTCTTCCAAGCATGATTTGTTTTTTTTTTCACTACTAACAGTGTGGAGCCAGCAGTAAAACCTCCCAGGCAGGCCCAGAAACCTTAGCAAACCTTTTGGAGCAGCGCTGCCCTCCTCCTTGGCACCGTGGTCCCTGCCTGGCCATCCCCACCTGGCAGCAGGACATCCCGCACAGCGGTGGCAAAGGGAAACAGGGTGAGAGGGCGGCAAGCTGACACATCCCCAACCACGCGGTTATCAGAGGAGGACAGAGCAGTGGCCTTGCTGCAGGACCCTGTTTAACCTTCTCGGGCTTGTCCACTGGAGGAATGCTTAGCAGGAGGAGAGATATTGTAGCTAGACACAGAGATCGGTGGGTCCAGAGATGCAGGGGACTGCAGCAGCCTTAGATTTTATCTGCATTTCTGCACAGCCAGATGACCTTGGAATCCCAATCAACAGTTGTTAATAAAACATAGGGGAGAAGCACGAGGGGTTAAAGGCAGAGCATGCCTCGGGGCTCTGGGGGAGCTGCCTTACACCTGAGGGTTCTCAATGATGCCACCTCTAATATGGCCCAGACCACGTAAGCTTGCTGGCTCCCTTTTGCTTACCCATTGGAAAAGCTACTTTTGGACAGTGATGGAAACAGAGGGAATTCCCAAAGGCCTAGAAACCCCCCCAGATCGCTGTCTGCTCTGTCTCCTGTGTGCCTGTCGTTCCTGTGCTGCACCCCCCCAAAAGGGCTGGGGCTGGCC
>NW_009623142.1:7656-9326 GCF_000690535.1 Cariama cristata
GGGGGGGGTGGTGGGGGTGGGAAGAGGCTGAAAGTAGCTGCAGAGGTGAGAGCAGGAGTCTCCCAATTGTTCGTTTCACTCCTGGTCTCTCTTGGCAACGTTCAGCCCTTTGGGCTGCTCTTCTGTGTGTGCCCCTTATCTCCAGGCGTGGTCTGGATCTGCAGGACCCGTTCCTTCACTGCATTTCACCCGTGCCACCAGTAGCTCCTCTTCCTTGTAAGGAGCTGGGGAAGGAGATGGGACACTGGGGAGGGAAGGGAGAGCTGGTGCTGGCCACCCCCGGAGAGAGCAAGCAGGTGCTCAAAGCGCCGGGACCTCATCGCAGAGCCACCGCTGCCTCCCTGCTGTACCCTGTCTCCTCACCTCCAGCCGTGCAGAAATCTGGCCCTTACTCAGCCCAGCATTTCAGTCCCAGCCATTACAATGACAAGGGCGATAAGAGATTCTTATCACAGTGCTCAGCATCGATTTGAAGCTGAGCCCCTTCCCCACGCTTCTCCTCCTCCTCACGGCTGCTGGAGCAGTGGTCGGCACTGCAGAGGGACTTGGCAGCAGGGCTTGTTGGAGAGCAAAGATGACAGCTCAGGGTTCAGATCCCTCCAGCGGTACGTCCTCCAGCCTAGCAGCTTCAGGTGCAACCTCTCACTGCAGACAGAGCACAGACGGGAGCCAGGACGCCGGGGCTCCTTCTTGCCACCCATCTGCTGGGACACCCTCTCCGTGTCCCCAGGCTGCAGGAGGGGCAATGCAGCTCTGCATCCCTGGAGGGCACTGTGAGCCTCCCTCCAGGGGGACCTGGGCAAAGGGCTACGGCCCCCCCAGCCGAGACAGGAGCTTGTTCTCCTGCTTGTGCTTGGGGGAAGGAAGGAGAAGGGTCCCACTGCCTCCACAAGAGAGATGAGGAGCAGCCTGCAGTCCTGGATCCGAAGCCTGGGGCTCACTGCACCCTTGTGTTACTCCAGCCCTCCAAAGAGCTGTCACTTTCTACAGCTCAGGGTGGCCTGCCTTCACTCCCACCTCCTTCCCACCGATCCTGCCCACCCACTCAGGCTTCATGGGGACAGGTCTTGCCCTCCCACGTGTGGCTGATGGGGACGGATCCTGCCCTCCCACACGTGCCCGATGGGACAGTGCTCGGGAAGGAGACCCTTCCCACAGGCAGAGCAAGGGGCTCCCAGGCCGGAGTGGGTGTCTGTGAGCCCCCATCACAACACAACAGCCAGCATCCCCCCGGCGTCACTGCAAGCTGCTGTCCCCTCTCCCGCTGGGAGGCCGTCTCATGAGGAAGCAGAGACTGCACACAAGTTTCAGTGAGGTTAGGGCTGATTTAGTACAGCTGCCCGGTCTCTCAATCTCTCCCTCCAGCCACCACCTCCACCATTTACAAAAACTCAGTTCCTCCCGCCAGCTTCAAAACACGGCCAGGTCCCTGCTTGGAGCACTCCTCAGAGAACCACCCCAGCCCAGGCTTCCACCTTTCAGTTTCCCCCTTCTCAGCTCCAGGATGGCCAGCGGGATGTTGTCTGCCCAGGAGGGAAGGCAGAGGACCTGGCAGCACAACTGCCTGCCCCGAGGCTGCCCCGGGCAGTTGGCACTGCAGCTCCCCAATTCTTGGGGGTGCCTTTGCTTAAATGCACGCACTCACTCTTTGCAACACACCTGCAAAGGTG
>NW_009623142.1:9342-11072 GCF_000690535.1 Cariama cristata
GGAAACTGAGGCACGGGAGGGTTGTGGGCTCACACGGCCACACAGCAGAGCTGCCGAGAGGACTGAGATGATCTGGTCTGGAGCTGCCCAAGGAGCCTTGGCCCCTTTAGAAACCTGGAAGCCCCAGCAGCTCTGGCTGTGCAGATCTTGCAAGTCCTCCCTTTCCTCCCAGAACCGTCCCTGGGAAGAGCAGACACACAAGGCGGTGGCAGGGGAAGCGTCTGAACAATCAGGGCTTGTGCAGAGATGAAGAAAGGCCCTTCTTGTCAGCGGGTGCAGTTGGGGTGAGCCCGGAGGCATCGCAGGATGGCCCCCCAGGTCCCCCAGCTGTGCCGCCTCTCCAGCCCAACAGAGAGGGGGCTGTTGTGGGCCCAGCCCTGGCACAGGGTGTCACCGCCTGCCTTGGTTAGCAGGGATGCTCTATCTTTGTGCCTGCCGGTTTCTGCTCTGCTGACCCGCTTTGCTCCCTCCGCCGGCGCCATCCATCAGCTCTGGCAGCCCCGTCAATTCCAGGGCTCAGCAGTGCCATTCCCCAGGGGAAAAAGCACTTTTTTTTTTTTAAGGCATGGGAGTATTTTCCCTCCTGGCAAGCTGCTAGACTCCCTTCCTCCCCTCCTCAAAGACATCTAATGCCCAACTCAGCCCAGGGACAGGGGCACAGCATGTGCCTGGGCTTTTCATTCAAGCCCAGCCCCAGCCTCACCACCAGCTGCCAGGGACCAGAAGGGCTGCGGTACCTGCAGTGTCCCCGGGGCAGATGTGCAGTGTCCCCGGGGGCAGATGTGCTCCAGTACCCTGCCTGCCCCTGGGCCCTTGCCACTGCAGGTACCAGGCAGGCGCTGGCAGCCTGACCCACAGCCCACAGATCCGGCAGGCAGGCCCAGGGGGGTGAGCATCCATGCCAAACTGTCAGGAGCTGGGGGAAATCAGCCTGGCAATGGCCAAACTTGCCCAGCCCCTTTGCATGGTGCCTTATCGGGGCCGGCTGCAGCAGCAGCAGCTCAGGGAAGGCATTACTGCGTATGTCCTGCTGGCTAGCCTGGCAGGTGGCAGTGGGGATGAGCTGGGGATGCCAGGGCGGCTGCCAGCTGGGTCAGGCTCGGATGATGCTGCCAGAATGAGGATGGGGCAGGACGCGTTCACACTTCCACCCCTGAAAGCCTTTCTCCAGGAGATGGTGGGTTTGAAGCACTCCAACAATGCCCCAAACCTGAGTGCTTGCCATGAGGCCGCAGCATTGGAGACTACCTATAGCTGAGTGGTAGGAAAAAGCAAGATCCTGTGAGCAGCCTTCATCCCTTCATCCCTGCCTCCCTGGGCCAGAGTCAGCCCCAGAGCACTGGATGTTGCCCCAGCTCTCCCCAGCCCCAACTCTCTGTCCTGAGGTTCAGATGTGGGGCAGGGACCTGACCATTATCAGGGCTTGCGACTGCTGTCCTGGCAATCCCACCTCAGCAGGAGAAACATCTGCCTTACCTCTTCAATCACTACTCAGCTCTTAATAGTCCTGACAATTCGCAAGAAAACAGGGGCATTAAACATTAATTATATCTATTTGGATTCAAAAAATTTTATTACTTGAGTTAATTATAGCTGGAGTCGTAAAAAGGTGCAGAGCAAGAGGCATTGCTACTCTATAGGGCGAGCGGGGCTGAACACCCCCGGCCATCCCAAGCCGTCGGCCAAGCAAGGATGGAGGGAGGTACCTGCCATGAGCCCAGCACACGGCT
>NW_009623142.1:11143-16792 GCF_000690535.1 Cariama cristata
CCGGCGGCGGGGTCTCGGGGCGCACGACAGGTACTCACTTAGCTGTTGTGCTGGCGGGACCTGGCCTGCCCCAGCCTGTGGGCTTCTAATTTACTGCTTTCCTTTTACCGTAAAACTGAAAGGGGAAGGTGCACCCTTTAATCACTGCCTCCGGGGCCCCGCCTGAAACCACACAGAGACCTAGCGAAGGCTAGGAGTTAATGCTCCTTCCGACACCTTTTTATGATTCATGGGCCTGACCTTGAGCCATAAACCGCTCAACCTCCCCGCCACACTGGCAGTATTTACAGCCTGCAGGGCCCACTGCACACAGCCACCGACGCAGCCCCGCAGCCGGGGCAGCGCACGCCAGCACAGGGACGCAGCCGGCGATGCAACAAGGACGCAGCCCGAGATGGGTACGCAGCCGGAGATGTCCAGGCTGGGACTGCTACACGGCTGGAGATGCCCACTCGGGTGGGCAGCTGTGGACAGATCCCCACAAAGCACAAGGAGGTGAAGATGCACATGGTGCACTAACGAATCCACGCTTGTGCACACCCATACATGAATCCATGCTTGTGCACACCTATAAGTGCACACAGAGGTGTGCGCAGGTAAATGTGCTAAGGCACCCTCACCGGGGAGCACCTGCAGATGCACCTAACAAGGGGGTTTGCATGCAGGGAGGTGTTCACCCACATGCCCGCTGGCTGGGCATTCGCCCCCAAACACTGGGCCACGGTGGGGAGGGCTTTCTGCTTGTCGCAGCAGGGCAGAGGCATGGCCCCACGGGGAACGGGGGCCAGGCTGAGCTGGAACACCCCAGCTCCCCCCAGCATCCTGCAGTGTGTCCCGCTCCCTGTCAGGAGCAAAGGCTGCTGGCACATAAACCACCTCGGTGGCACTGCGGAGGCAGGTCCTGGCACCAGTGTCCGTCCCGCTGCATCCCACCGGCCAGGCAGCCCCAGTTCTTGCTCCACAGGTGAGACCCATGAAAGCCTACACTGATCCAAACTGGAGCAGGGTGAGGTCTACTGGTTAAAGCAAAGGGTACTCCTCTGGGTAGGCTCAGACCAGCCCGCTCCTTGCTTTATGCCTCAGTTTCCCCACTGCTGCAGCAGGAAAAATAATCCTGACCCATCATGTTTGCAGAGTCAGGAGGCCGAGCTTGTTAATGTTTGTGAAGTGGGTTTGGCTCCTGTGATAGAGTAAGGCAGAAATGTGAAGGTCATTATTATTAGCAGGATTAAAGCAACTTAACCCAGAGTGGGGGATACAGGTGAACGTAGCAGCTGTGCCGTGCTCAGCAACAAATCGGACACACGCGCAACCTCAAAATAGTGACGAATGCTACGATTATGGTTCATTTTAGAAACACTGAGTGGAACTAGAGGGTTGCCAGAGTGCCCTCTAACACTGCTACACAAAAAATACCCTCCCTGAAGGCAGACGGGACTGAGGTAGGCTGTTCGTGGAGACATCCAGAGCCCATAGGGGCTGTCAGTGCCCACTCAGCACATATACATCCCGGCACGGGCCCATGGGCATCCCTTGCCAGCACAGACATCCTCACACACAGCCTGCCTGGTCCTCGCTGGGACCAGGACCTTCTCCTCTGCTGGCATCGGGGCACCACAGCATCGGGCAACAAAAATCTCCCTCTTTTTTTTTTTTTAAAGTTTACAGGTGGTCAAATTTTTTTCTTTCCTCCTTACAAAACAAAAGAGGGAAAAAACATCCTTATCTCGGAAAGCAGAGTTCAGGAAAAAGCTACTGGTCTTTTGGACTCAGTGAGTCCCCATTGGTAGCCTCGCTTGTCACGGAGAATTTATCAGCCAAACAGTGCTGGTATAATGCACCATATAACTAGTGCATAAACAAACTTCAGCATGATAAATGCCCTGCTTTGAAGCCATAAAGTTATTAGCTAGTGGCTGTTAGCTACTGCTTAGCATGGGACACACTCATTCTGTTAACCCCTGGATGCCCCATCCACGCTCAGAAGCCTGGGGAGATCTCCGGAGGGCACCTCCACACAGCGGGAAAGCACGGAGGGATCTGGCAGGCAGGGATGCTTCTGCTGGCACTTATCTGGGCACGTTGTACCTGCTGTGAGGACTGCAGGAGGGAAATGCTTACTGGGAATGGGGCTCTGAAGGCTGGCATCCCCTTGCTGTCCTATTTGAAACCTTCAGCGGCTCCTCTCCTTCCCTCTGCACCCCAAGAGGCAAACGCAGAGGGAGTAGGGCCAGGGCAGTTACATACGTACCCACGACTCAGACCCTCCTGGGAGGTACCTGTCTCAGAGATGGGCTGAGATGGAGCTGGAGGAGGGCAGCCCCCCTCCAGTGCCCAGGTCCCCTCCTCTAGACGAAGTGCTGCTGAGGACTCTGGAGCAAAAGCCCTAAATTTTTCTGGCAGCAGCCAGGCAGCGAGCTCTGGTGAGGTGTTTAGAGTTCCCTCTGCTGCCTGCAGCACACAGCTGCTACAGCTTCTGATGAGCACAGCCTCGCTGGAGGCTAGGAGATGCTGGAGACACACAGCCCTGTCCCAGGGCCAGCATCGCTGGCCATGAGCTGCTCAGCTGGAGATGGCTAACCAGCACCAGCAGAGCCAGCAGCGCCAGGGCTCCTGCCAGCACCGGACCCGGGGAGCACCCTCTGCTGTGCAGGGCCAGGCTGTGACACCCATCAAGGTCCTCTGGTCCCCCAGGCCACCTCCTGTCCTCATCCCATGCTCGGGTGTACTGGACCGAGGCAGGGAGCTGGGCGTGCTGGGGATGGCAGCAGGTCTGTGGCCCTCAGCCCAAGGCACGGATGGGGTTACACAGCAGTGTGGCGACTTCTTGGCCACATAGCCCAGAGCCCCAGAGCCGCAGTGGGAGATGCTGGTGGCCGGGGGCTAACTCTCATCCCTCTCCCAGTAAAACCACCCCTGCAGGGAGGCAGGAGATGTCTCTGCGGGGCCAGCTGGGAGGCAGTGGGACTCTGGGCTGCCTCAGTGTCTGCTCCTCATTAGAAGACCAGAGTTGAAGAAACTCATAATTAGAGCCCTGAGTACTAATTAATCTCCATGACCCTCCTCTCATTCTCCTTCCCGTGCTCCCACAGTTCAGGAGATCAGCCTGGATTATTAACACGTGCAAATAGAGGGTGGCAAGCTCACCGAGCGGGTCAGCAGCCCCTGGGCCATGTACCTGTGTTCAGAGCAGCCGAATGTGCCCTGTCCCTCCCCGGCAGCACGGCATCCCTTCCCTGCCCCCTCTCTCTCATGGCTGGGCTTGGCTGGGGACACATCTCACTCACTTGAGCACAGTCAGCACCTTGGGGACAGCACTTAAATGAGCTGAAACATCCTAGAACGAGTAGAGCTGCTTTTATGCTAACTCTGCCCATATAATCCCTTGCGGAGTGGCGGAGGGCAGACCCCAGCATCCCAGGGGCCAGGTTGAGCCTTGCTGGACACAACCTAGCCTTGGAGACCTCCCAGCACGATGGAGTGCAGAGCAGCCAGCCCAGCCCAAAATCACCACCAAAAGGTTTTCGAGCATCCCGTCTCTGCTCATCCAGACCTTGCTTGGGTCTTCAAGAGCATCAGCACTTAGAGAGCCCTGGGCCACGGAGAGGACACGGAGACCTTTTGTGGAGCATGGCCCCTCCACCCAGGGCTGTCCATGCAGACTGAGCTGCTTGGGGCACGGACACGGCTCCGGGGAAGGCCATGCTCCCTGGCAAGACGCTGCCCAGGCGCAACCTGAAGACCAATGTGCTACGAAGAGCTGCCACGGAGCAAGAAAACAAGATATGAAATAAATCCAAACTTTGCTGACTCCCTGGTAACCACCAACTGCTTCCCTCCCCTGATTTTTTCCCCCTTTGCTGCTGCAGCAATAAAAAGGGGAAAATCAACATCCAAATGATCTTGTTTATGGTGACTAAATAAGCTGCATGTGCTTAATCCGTTAGAGTTTAATGAATTTACGACTTGCTTTGGAATTTGACAAGGGCTGTAAAAGAGTAATTAACATTTATCAGTGTGTTTTTTACACACACCCCGCCCTCCTCCCGTCTCCCTCCCCTCCTCCTGCCGCCTGTCGTGAAGCCGCACTGGGTATCGGGGGGAATATAAAAGTGATCAATTAATTCTTAATAATCTCAGGGAAAGATTGTTGAGTCGCAGTATGAACTCAGGGTGTGTCAATAAACGTGCCAAAGGTTGGTCCCCCCCTTCCTGGCGCTGCTGCAGAGGAATGTGGGTGGCCGGGGAGGGGACGGGGCTGCAGGGGCGGCACTTTGGTGGACCAGCCCTGCACCCCTTTCCTTCTCTGTCACACTCCACTGGCCTCCAGAGCAGCTTTCTGTCATCGACACGGTGGCCTCTGGGACAGGAGGAGTGCGGGCAGGGGGCTGGTGGGAAGTGAGGTCCCCACTTAACGCAGCAACGGTGGCGATTTGGAAACGCAACCCAGTCGCTACCTGTGCCAGCCGATAGCTCTGTCCTGATAGACCTGAACCTCTTGAGAGTGACCCCAAATCCTCACCACCATGACCATGGGGCAGCTGGACATCTGCTTAGATGGAGAGTGGAGCCAGCAGCTCTGGCACCTGCCCTGAGCCCATCACTTGACACAGGCGGGCGCCCCTGGTTCAGCTATGGAAAAAAAAACTGACCCCCAAGACAAGCGAGGGGGGCTCACATCTTGCTTGTACCCAGCCCTCCTGACTGCTCAGCTGCCGTGGAGCAGGGCTGCAAGTAGGGATGCAATTTGGGGGGCTGCAAGGGGACAAGCCCAGACTCCTCTGCTACCAATCCCAGGGCAGACTGAACCTAAGGTTCCCCAGGGACTTCTGTGCTGGGAACCCAGCATGCCCTGCCCTGGGCCACCTCCCTCAGCAGCTCTGGCGAGCAAAGCCAGAAGGAGCCACAGCCATCATTTTCACAGTAGGTAGGACATGTCCCCTGCCACTGTGACCGCAGCATCCTGCCCCCAGCAGTGGCCTTTGCAGGCATGTGTGTTACCGGGGTGAGGGGATGCCTGCACGCCTGGGCATCCATGGGGAGGGAAGAGAGGGGTCAGTGCTCCTGGGGAGCAGCAGGCTCTGTGGAGGAGACAGAGAAGCATCTTGGCTTGGCTGTGGGGCAGAGGGTCCTGGAGACCCACAAACAAAAGCTCAGGATGATAAATCCTCAGAGGTTTGAGACTGTCCGGGGATGTGCTCTGGACAGAAACAAATTCTCCCTGTCGAACATAATGGCCCAGGAATAAGCAATGAGGCAGGGATGGAGAAGGCTGGACCCAGGGGGTCTGGAAAATCTCCGTCCAGCCCCACGCCGAGCACCGGTGGGGGTGGGTGGTGGAGGCAGCGATACCCACCCGGCAGGCTGGGACCCCTGTGCCGGGCAGGCACCCGCCAGCTGGATGGGGCAGACCTGGGATTTCTTGCAGGGCAGGAGTTATTCAAACCTGCCCGAAGCAGGATGAGTGCAGGACAGGCAGGGAAGAGAAGGGGAAAGTAACAGTATGAACTTGCCTTTATTTTACCTGAACTACGGTTTGAGGCCGGCTGACCGGCACGGGCTGTGGGCTCAGGCAGGGAGCAGAGGCTGGCGGAGAGCAGGGCCAAGCACCCACGCAGGATGAAGAGGTGAGGGCGGGGGGCTGCGGCG
>NW_009623142.1:16860-19152 GCF_000690535.1 Cariama cristata
TAGCTCCCAGAAGGCTCCAACTGAGGGTCTCCAACCTTGGGCAGGCTTGTGTTGCTGGAGGCTGCAGAAAAATCTGCCCAACCTGCACACGCGCATCTCAGAGGGAGAAATGGAGGCACAGGGAGGGGTTTCAGACCACCAGGACTGGTCCCAGCACGCCAACATCTGCTCTGCTCACTAGGCAACAGGTCTGGGTCTCCATCATGAGTCGCACAGCAACATCCCTAGCCAAGGCTCCCAAAATCACTCAGGGACCACTTGCTGGTGCCAGCTGCCCTGCCTCGTGCTCGGAGTGCGGTGATCCCGCGGCACTCTGCATTGCCGTCCAGGCTCCACCACAGAACCCTGCGTGACCTCAGGGTCCCTCCTCTGCCGTGGAGGAGAGGATGCTGTGGGGCAGTTGGAGGGCAGAGAGGGGGCTGCGCTCCCCCCGGCCTGCACTGGCTCAGCCGGTCCCATGTCAGCCTGTCTAAACAGCACCTCCTCCTGCAAAGACCTCGCGCTGGGGGTCGGCAGCTCAGCATCTCTGGGATTTGTCATGATATCGCTGGAGTTATCAAACAGCAGCTTGGACCAGGCATCCCAGAGGGTTTGGGTCAATCAGATCCAACATCATTCCAGCTGCCAGGAAAGCATCATCTGGGGCTGAGGACACGGATGGGACCCAAGTGGCATTGGGCTGGTCCTCCCTGGCCACCGACACCCTGCCTCACCCCAGGCACATGGCTTCACCTCCGTGCAAGGCTGGAACCTCACCCCCTCACCCCGGCGTTAGCAAAGGAGCAAGGCTGTGATGAGACGATGCTTGGCGAATGCTTGCAGCTTTGCAACAGCACTAATGGATCGGAGACAGCCCAGCCATGCCCCCACCTCGCTCCACCCGGGCATTGCTGACCGTCGTAACAAAGAGCATTTATCCAGCTGCATTCCGAGTTTCTCCCTCTTTCCATTTCCCTTCTCTGTCGCTCAGGTGTGACAATTTTAATACCCATAAATAATAAGGTAGATGGTAACCATAACAGTACGTGCAGCCCTGTGTCAGCTTTTCTCCATCTGTGGGAGACCTTGGGTCACACGTCAGACGGCAGAGGTTTAGAAGGAGTTAACGGGAGACTCACAGGTCCCCTAAGCACCTTGCCCAGGGTCTTAAGCCCATAAGCAGTGGTGCTAAAGATGATTTTAAGCCATGATTATAAGAAATCTATTGATCTTTTGGACTCTATAATGACAGATTAACCATTTTAATAAAACACCTATTAATCATGCATTAACCCTTCTCAGCTATTTGTACACTGAATACCAAATTGACAAGGGCATTGGGATTTCTAGGAGGCTTTTTTGAGGGGGAGAGAAGGGAAGTTTCTTTAGATAACAACAACAACAAGAAGAAAATAATGCAAACTTACAGAGGGGGAGAGTTAAAATCATACGATGAGTGGCAGTTGCAGACGCCTGGGGCCCTCTTTGGTTGTCGCTTCTATCTGGCAATCAATTGACAAGAAATTGAGATTATGAAACATTACGCCTGTGATTAAAGGAGGCGGGCATCCTTCCCCCATCCAAGGCCAAATCTCCACTCCCCCATGGGAACCAACGTCAGCAAACATCAGTGATTTGGCCTTTGGCAGGTACTGGACAATGCTGACACAAATTTTAGCGTAAACATGTCCACCAGTCCCATGGGTTAAGCAAGGATGCAACATCCTAAAGGTGGATCCTACCGGAGCATCTACATGCCCATGATTTTTTTTTTTGGAGAGACTTGCCTCTGAGAGCGAGTTATCCAGAGAGGCAGAGGAAAAAGAAGGAGAAATGAGGCAAGCAAGCACCCCACCAGCTCAGGCCAGCCAGGAACGGGTACAGGCTGCTCGCCCCCTCTCCCTGCCCACCCTTCAAACCCACAGCATCGGTGTGGGACAGTCTGGCTTGTGGACTCAGACCGGTACAGCCCTGGGGCCTCTTGTGTAAGGGCTGGGGAGAGGGCAGGCGCTGCTTCCTCCTGCCCCGGCAGTTGCAGCCTCAGAAACCACCAAGTCCCCGGTGCGTTAGGAACTGCCTGGAGGCCGGAGCTTCCTGCAGGTGCCCCGTGCTCATGAATCACACCTTGTCAGGGCTCGGGGTGCCCAACGGCCGGGTGACCGCCGAGATGCCCGGGGAGCCCTGCCCCAGGATGCACCCACCTTCCCACCACACCATTGCGGCCAGGCGAGGGTTAAGCAGGCATTAATCACACTATTTGAGAGATGTTTCAAAGCCTCTTCCAAATATTATAAAAAATGCCTTTAATCATCT
>NW_009623143.1:0-219 GCF_000690535.1 Cariama cristata
CGCGTGTCTGTGCGTGGGGCCGTGTCGTACTCAGCTCGCCCCCGTTCTTCTCCCCAGGTCTACTCGGCTCTCCAGTGGATACAGTTCACCATGGCCATGCTCAGGTACAACGTGCTGCGAGCCCCGCGTCCGTGGGACGGAGCTCTCATGGCAATGACGATTGTCTCGGGGAAAAAAAAGAGAAATCGCTGACCCCAGCGAGGCAGGTGTGCTCCTGTT
>NW_009623143.1:280-601 GCF_000690535.1 Cariama cristata
CATCTTTCAAAATGCAGTGCGGTCCCCTGAGGTAAGGTCTGAGCTTCCATTTCTCTCCCTAAACCGGGGTGTCGGTACCTTGCAGATGGGTCGCACGTGTAGCGAAGACCCGTGTGGGTCAGGCACTTAGCTAGGAGCGACTGCAGGTCTTAGGTTTATGTGGTTAAACCGTGTTTAACAGCTGGGAGACAAAGGGCTTGCCGAGAATTTGGCCTTTTGTCTGGGCTAGGAGTTGAAGGGACTGACCTTGAACCGTACCCAGGCAGGGAGAAGCAGGTTCCTTAGCCCAGCGCTTTCTGCTGCTCCGGGAAAGTCCTCCAG
>NW_009623143.1:635-47956 GCF_000690535.1 Cariama cristata
TGGGGTGGGGGGAAATGCCTGGAGGGCTGAGGAGCTGTGTACAAAGCTGCTGAAGGGCAAAGTGGAGATGCCCCTGTAGGAAATGTTTTCACAGGTGTCGGTCTTTGGGTATCTCTGAGTCGTTTTTCCAGGCAGGTGCGCTGCTAAAACTGATACAACTCAAAGATGCTGCAAAGTTCAGACCAAAAGAGGCCAGGCTGAAAAGCAGTTTGTTGTGCCGGACTGGCTGAGGAGCTGTGTACAAAGCTGCTGAAGGGCAAAGTGGAGATGCCCCTGTAGGAAATGTTTTCACAGGTGTCGGTCTTTGGGTATCTCTGAGTCGTTTTTCCAGGCAGGTGCGCTGCTAAAACTGATACAACTCAAAGATGCTGCAAAGTTCAGACCAAAAGAGGCCAGGCTGAAAAGCAGTTTGTTGTGCCGGACTCCGCAGTAGGGCTTTGAAAGAGTCACCCTGACCGTCCACAGGAGCCACAAACATTTCTAATGCTGAAGCAGCGCGGCTCGGGTGCAGACTTCCCTCGGAGTGGGGCTGTCCACACGTGCACTGCAGATCTGACACGCATGCAGCGTCTGGTACATCCCGAGTGCATCACACGTGCAGGGAACCCCTCAGATGTGCTGAGCAGGTGGCTGGCACGTGCCCAGTAACCCTAGACCTCCATCCCAAGCCTGCCAGGCTTTTGCTGTCCACACGTGGTCCCTCCGTTTATCCAGGATTTACCAGAGGCAGTGCCCGGAGCCGATCGGTGTGAAGCTGGGATTTGTTGTCAGGATTTGCAGATGTCTGGCAGCCCGGTCTGTGGACCACGCAGATAGCGGGTTACTTACTAAGAGCAGTAGGACAGTAGAGTTGGCAGCTATGTTGTAACAAAGCTGTATTTGTAGTTCCCTTGTCTTCAGTGTTCTTTGTACGTCGTGGGTTTGATCTGCAGCCCAGAGAACAGGACTTCCAGGGAATGCAGTGAGTTATCCCCAGAGAAGGCAGGCATGCACTCAAGCTAACAACTGACACATCGCTGGATGAAGCAGGGTGGGGAGGAGAACGTGTGTCCAGGTTTGCAGGGCAAATTTGCACTGCTTAGAGCATGTGGAGCAGTCTTGCTCCCAGGCAGGCAGCCTCCTGGAAACGCTCTGCCCAGCAATGGAGAATGAGCTGCAGAGATCTCGGTGCGTTCCCGGGGAGGAAGGCAGGCTGGGACTTCACCTTAGTGCTGGGATGGAAAACCCACCTGAGCTTGTGCTGCACAAGGTGCGTTATCAGAGGCTCCCTCTACCACATCTCCTGCACCTGGAGAGCTCCAGACATGATTCTCTCCTGGTGTCCTCCCCCCTGGTATGGTACAGCGCTGGGTTTGGCAGGTGTCCTGGTGTGACTCGGCAGCCTCAGCCCGTTTCCTTCGATGGCTAGAAGCCTGCATTACTCAGGAGCCCTTGTGCTATTAGTCATATGATGTGGCTGTGGCTTGGGTGCTGCGTTCTAGCTGCTTGAGAGCCACGCGTGGCTCCCGGTCACGGATGGACCCTTTCTGCTTGAGGGAGTCCAGATGTTCCTGCTCAGATTATTTCTGCAAATCCGGATAGGAGCGATGGATACCAGCTGGAGTGATTCATCTGTATCAGGCTTCCAGGCTCTTGTTCTGCTGCCAAGGGAGGTCTGTTGCTCGTGTTTCAAAAGCAGCAAAATCTTCAGTAACTTCCCCATCGCCTTGTCCCCATGTTTCTGGTCTTAAGTGGAAATTTGTAAACAAAAGGGCTGGAAGAGATCGGTATCAAAGCTTGCCACAAACAGCTTATTCCCTGAGTCATGAGGCTCCAGAGTAAAATGTTTAAAAATAAACAGCTCTGGAGGCTGGGAGGAGAACAATGTTATAAACACTTCCCCTCCTGCCCCCAGCCTAGGAAATCAAATATTGCATTCTTGAAGCTTGTTTTCTGTCTCTGCGGGTCAATAAAACTCTTCAAGCCTGAGCTAAGTTGTTCAGAAGAGATGATGGCAAGCAATGAACAAAGAATTTCCTCTGTCACGTCAACAGGTTCTGCGCAGGCAGATGGCCTTGGGCAGTGGCCAGAGAGAGCTAAATCAACACGTATGCTCCAGCCTCGCAGCTCATCTGAATCATTACCTCTTTACATTCCCTTCCTCTAGTTTATAAATACCATTTGGTTTTTTTCTTTTTCCTTTTGCAAGTAGGAACCACGCTGCCTTTCACTTACCACTATGTCACCTACTCCTTTATTTAAGCCTGTGCCAAAATAGCTCCTCAATCAAACGGCGGCGCCTCGCTCCAAAGACACTTCTTGCTAGAGAAAGGGGTCACCTGTTTGATTGCAAAAGTTGTTTCTTTGCTTATTTCAGGGCTGCTACCTTACCAGTTATCGATCTTACTAAGCTCTTTCTCGTTGCTCATGGGAACAAGACAAGTACCACACAATGCGATGGGTGGCAAACAGTTACTTCAAGGACAATATTGAGGCAAATCTCACCAAAAGCTCAGTTCCATGAAAAAAAAATCTTAAAATCAAGGCCTCCTGAAATGTTTCCATGCTGTGTTTAGCGTTATAATTTCCGTAGGGAAGAAAAAATGCCACCATTTTCTCTCCAGGATGCTGAAAATTAGGTACCAAAGACTACAATTAAGAATCTGGGTAATTAGGTTGCTTTTCCAGAGTGTCTGCTCTCCCACTAACAATGCAAATGTTGGCCAGAATGTTGCACAAATGTTTTCCTACAGTGTTTACCGTCCTTTTGGCCAGTGCATGCAAACCTGAAATGGACTGGAAACTGCCATTAGAGGAGATGCGACTGTTCCAGCAAGATGCAGTGAGACTAGCAGCTCTCATAGTGAAAATGAATCTGGCATGTAAAATAGATTCAGCCTTAGTCACCAACTGAAATGACATGAAACACGTAGGAAAAAATATCTGTTCTGAGTTATTTCAGACCTGAAGAAGGGTTTGTGTTTACCAAAAGTTTGATTTCTCTATCAGTTGATTTAACAAATAACATCGCTTCTCCCTGCCAACCTGTCCCATTCTGCGAAATTGTAACGTTCTGGACTTTTGAGATACTTTCTGTAAGAATTGATGCTGCTTTTGGATCCTGGGGCATTGCTAGTGGCAGAAAGGGTGGTTAGAGTGGGATATCTGCAGTGAAACAGCTCCGGAGAGCCAGAATCGGCATGGGGTTTGTGTGCCAGGAGAGCTGCCCTACCAGAAGAGCCGGGGGACGAAAGCGTATCGAGGCACGGGGGTAAAGCTGCTGCTGTAGGTAGTTGTGAGAGCCTTGTGACCATCATTGGGACCTGCTGACCAATTTCACTTTTCCCAGGTTCGTCCACTTTTCTACCTGAGCCTCTCCGACCTATTGCTGGGCATGTGCTGGCTTGCTGGGACGCTTCTCTACAGCACACCAACCTCCGAGCAGGATCTCATCTGCTATAACCTGCAAGCGACAGGACAAGTGAGTAGCCTTGGCATCACCATTCGTGCTGTTACTTTGCACCTGTTGCCTTAATTAGCCTTGCTGGTAGTCAGAGCATGGCCCGGGGGGGGGGTGGTTTCTGTGCAGGCTTTGGCCGAGACTCCCTGTGTTAACTTGACTTATCAGATCTCTTCGCCTTGTGTGTAAAACAGAGATAATGATGCTTGGGTTTAGGTACATCTGGTTTGTGAGAGGCAATGAGGAAGGCAAAGAGAGCATGGGATTTTGTGGTTACCGCATTTGGGTTGCTTGGGTAAAGTGAGTAGATGGGTCTTAATCTATTTCCTGTTGGACCCGTGCCCACGATGATCTCTGTGCCTCTCACACGGTAGCTTTTCTGTTCCTCTTCATGCTTCCTCCATCCTGGGCAGGAACAGACACATCCTGCGATTCGCTTGAGCTCGGACTTACAGCATTACTCATATAAACAGCCCTGCTCTTGCTGACCTAGCCCTATCCTCTCTCAAACAATCCCAAGGATGCTCAGGGGCCGCTCCGTCAGCACGAGCTCAGCCCCGTGCCCCAGCGATTCGGCTACTTTCCAGCTGATTCCGTGTGCTGGAGACTAATTGGAGCAGGGTGAGCGAAATACCATTTTCCTGACAGTTTGCTTTTGTCTCACTGAGTTCCCATTTCAGCATTAGGCTTTGCAAATCACTGCTCTCAAAAAACTCTGTGGGATATGGCCAAGCTTGGGCTAGAGCTGTGGTTCCCAAACCGTGATCTCTGGGCTTAACAGCTTCCTTTTAAAGGACCCACAAAAACGTGGCTGGGAAGAGCAAGTGGCTGTCGGGAGCCTTGCTGTGTGTTGTGTGGGCTTGGGCAGCTCCCCGCGAGCGTGGTGGTACCCACAGATGGGAGCTAAAACGTCCTTGCTGAGCAGCAGCATCTGAAGCTGGAGAGGCTCTCCGTGTACCGCGGGGAGGGCAGGGACGTAGCTGCCCGTGTGATATGGAAGTGTTCACGCAGTTGTGTGTCTGGGGATGGGTGCCTGCAGCCCAGGATTATTTCAACAGCTGTTCTTGTGGGTAAAACCGTATTACTCATGATGGCAAGAGCAGCTGTTCCACTCCTGGCTTATCTCTGGTTTCTCTGGCTCCGCTGTGCCGCTGTGGAAGCACCGCAATATGTTCACGTCGAGAGAGGGAACAGTGGGGTGTGGGTAACTTGGCCACTTGGGAACGATGCAGAACAGTATCAAAGAGGATGTTTTTTAGATGATGGTACAGGGGAAAATGAGAAGAGCTTGGGAGAGGCTTTTCAGAGCTGAAAAGTGGAAAGAGCCTGTGGGATTGAGGGTGTTTCTGAGCTGTTCCCCTTGCAGCTTTGCCTTTGGCCAGGAGAAGACAGGCTGTACTGCTAGAGGAGAAGTAGGCTGGATATAGACAATATGCCATCATTTCTCGGCGGAGACACTAAGAGCATGCGTTTCTGGCTCTTTTCTGCTCTTGCTTTTGCAGCCTGTGGCCATGCTTCTTAATGACACCAGCAAGGGATGGAGGCGAGGTGGGAGCTTTACTTTTACACTGGGGAAGGCAGCTTGGGTCGGCAGAGCTGGCCTTGGGCAAGCCTTTACGGGACTTACTGGGGACAGTCAGGGTGCTGTGGTGGGGGGCACAGGGTGCCTGCCACATCCCAACCTCAGCCACAGGGTCACCGGGCTTCTCTCCTGCCTGCCACCGGCAGACGGTCCCCAGCAGGAGAACTGCCAGGGTGGCAGAACCGACTCGCCTCTGGCAAGAGCTGTCGCTGCTGTTTGCTCTGAAAGAAATTAAAACAAATGGAGCACTTGCCATAGCAACCGTGCCCGTATGGTACACGTGACATGGTGCAGGACACCTCCTTACTCAACACCCCAGCAATGCCCTTGTGTGGTGGGAACACCTTGTACGTAAGTAGGAGCCAGTAACAGGTTTAACCAGCAGCTTCTGCAGAGCGTAAGTGATCTGTAACCGAGGGAAATGAGTAAATGTCTCCGGGCCCCATTCGGCCCATGCTGAGTGGAGAAGTCGCTCAAGAGTTGAGTTCCTGGGTGTCTCGTAAACACACGCAGCTTCTTTGCCCAGCAACACCTAGAAGGTGTAAAACGCACTGAACGACGAGGGTGAGGACAGGCTCAGGACCGCTCGGCAGTGGTGTTTGCAGATGGCAGCCCTCGGAGAGACTCACGCCACAGTCCATGTGATGTGGTTGTCTCAAGGGATTGCCTTAGGAGCAGGACAATATTTTGCCTTATTCAGCCTGTTTACCATCACTTTATCACCAAGGGCTGACGTTGCGGTGGATTGAACTCCCCTGACATCCGTACCGTGTCGTAAAGGAGGAGATTGCTTTTTTTCTTGGACTTTCCCTGTTTTAGCACCAGACTCTTGATTGATATTAAATGTAAATACTGCTCCCTTCTGCTGTCTCTTGACTTTATTCTCCCCTCCTCCCTGCCTTGCCTTTGCATTACAATAATAAAGTCCAGAAGACAGATTGTGGTTATAATTGCACAATTCCCCCACATTCTTCCAGTTCAGTTCCAGTGGCCTAATAATGTCCTGGCAGGCTCTGCTCACGCTGTTGAGCACAATGGGGAGCCGCAGAAGTGTTATAATGAGGGACTCTCGTGTCTCCCAGCCCCTGCTTTATCTCCTCATGGTGAGCGCTGCAGGATTGTCCACAGCCCCGAAGCTGGGGCTCAGGAGAGCAGATCTCCCGTCGCTTTCTGCTGGCGACTTCACAAGTGGCTTTTGGTTCCCTCTTCCAAAAAAGAAGGCGGTGCTGACATTTTCCGAGCCTCTCTGAGGCATTCTGAAGTGCAAGAGAACGATCTTTGTGGACTGTTTTGATGACCTTCTCTGGAAGTAATTGAAGAAGGGCATCAAACCCTCATTAAACCTCATCTAATGAGCTGGAAAGTCACAGTAATGTTCCTGCTGCAACACAGCAGCCCCTCGGACTCAGCCTCTTGAGTCAGCCAAGAGCATTTGCAACCTCAGCGAAGGAGACCAAGTTTATTTAGTGACTACTTTTCCAGACTTAGACGATACCAGGGTGGCAAACCTGTGCTCCTCGCCCCTTTGGCAAAGGATAGCAAATCCACAGGAAAATTCACTTGTCCAGCCCTTCCTCTTTGCCTTTGCCACCGAAGCATGTGTTTCCTGTAACAGGCGCAGCGCACGCATATATAGAGTATGGTCAGGCAGCGCTGTTTATACTTGACTGCCAGGAGCAACCATGGATTCAGAAACAAATGCAAGAAAGATTTGGGGGGTTTTACAGGAAATTTTAGATATTTGGTCTCATCTCAAGCTGGGATCAAGGGCTGTGAAACTCTCCGTGGGAAATAGCGTTCTGTATCTTTTCTTTCTTCCATTTTCCCATGGAGAGAAAAGGGCTCTTGGGATGTTAACTTAGGCTTAGTGCAGATATTCTCTGCCCGCACTTTCCTCTTTAAATATTCTACCGTTTTCTGTTTCCGTGAATTCGGTGGGTAGTGCGCTCATTGTGCGAGAAGCGAATCCAAGTGCCACGTCTGTGTTGTATTTCCTAATGAACGTAGCATAGAGAGGGTCCAAGTACCTTTGAACCTTTTGTTGCCAGGATTTGGGCCAAAAACTGAGCCAAGTCACAAAGATTTGTATTCTTAAGACTGTCCTGCTGTCACACGTTCTCCTGTCCCCTGTTTGAGGCCAAAGTAGGACTGCCTTTGTGCAATCTGCACGAACCCCTCCTCTACCTGGCTCTTCCCAGTTGATGTCCCGCTGCAACCCAGCAGGTGTGAGCACAGGGGCTGTGCAGGGACCCTCGCCTTTGGCAGCCCACTACGCTGTTTAACATCCTCCCTCCACGGGCTTTGGGTTCATCGGCAGTGAGCTAACAGTGCTGCAGGAACTATTATTGTAGGGCTGAAATACTGTCTGTTTGTATTTCTCAGATATTCTACGTGGCCTCTTTTCTATACACTGTCAACTACACCTGGCATCTGTACATGGACCTAAAGATGAAATACAACCAGAACTTTTTCCGGATGCCCCCCCAGGTGAGCAGGACTGATGTGCAACAACTTTTGGGTACCAAGGTCTAACTGTGGGCTCGTGGTGGGGTTTAGGAGGTGAATACATAACAGTATATCTCACCACGAGGTCTTTGAAGGCTCTTCTGCCCCATGGCTGGATGAATTGATGTACCTTGCCCGCTGAGGTCAGCAGAGTTACTGCTTGGTCTGCTGTAGCATCTCAGGCCTGCAAGACTAAAGCAGACAAAGGCCAATGGCAGTGCACGTCTCGGAGCAGAGAAAGCTCAAGACTGGGTATTGGTGAAGTTCTTCTGTAGTTAGAAGAACAGCGGTTTGCACCAGCTGAGTAACCGGTTTGTTGCTGTCATTGCCTTCTGCCAGTGCATGGCAGAGAGGACAGGAAAGCAGGGGGTGCCTGGACAGCCTGGAACTGAGAACTGACAATTTCTGTCCTTCCCAGGTGTTGTACTGCATTTGAGAGCATCAGTAAGTGTTGTAAGAGTTTGAGATAGGAGGTATGACGGCAGTGAGCTAGTGATAAAAGGAGCAGTTGGCTCTGTGAACAGCGGCCAGTCCTCACTTCATCATCGCTGGCCTTTACAAAAGCCCTTTGGGGAACCGGTGTAATCGCTGGGAACCAAGGAACAAGGACATAATACTCAGAAAAATACTCTCTGCCTTGCAGGCTAAACAAACACTTCACATACCGCTTGGCCAAATCCCTCCTTGCAGTTGTTTCATTCCTCACACCTGGCTAAACAGCGAGGCACCGCCGTGGCTGTAACCGCTGTGTTGCTCCTGACGTATTGCTGCCAGACGACAGATTCCTTGTGCAGCTTTTCCCATTGAACCCATCAGCCCCAGTTCCGTATATAGCCTTTTTTCTTCCCCGCCATTTGCTGTGCGCACCAAACTTTGTAGCCCAGATATTCCATCTGTCAGTTCGGGAGCAGCAGGCGGGGCAGATCAGTCTGTATGTCAAGGGCTCTTATCCATAGGGGTTGGATCCACTTGTAGGACTGGTTTCCTTCTTGCTGGACTCCCATTCAAAACACACCACCTACCATAATTCCCCACCACGACAGCAGTGCCCACATTGTGTTGTCGTAGCTGGTGTGGGGATACCAGCTGCCCAAGTACCCTTCCTGGTGAGCAGGTGCCAGGACACTCCAAATTGCCTGCATTTCTTCACCAGAACATGAACTTTCTGAGGAACAGGGCCAGGTTAAGTGAATAAGCAGTACAAAAAAGGAGTAAGTTGCACCAGAGAGCTCGTCAAGTGTCCGCTCCTTCTCCAGTTCCAAGTTCCCTTCTCAAATCCTCTGGTGGTGAAGGAGAACAAGGCCGTAAGCGGGTGGAAGCATCGGTTGTTTCTGTTGCAGATCATCAGCACAGAGTGAACTCGGCGGTGTTGATTCAGTGCAAAGGGGAAACAAACATTTGTGCTCGGTCTGGGGGTTAGTCAGCGTTTGAAGAACCCTCAGCTCCTGAAGCGCTCCCTGGGAGCTGGGTCCTGTGAACCAGTGGCTGTACGGAAACGATCGTTTAATTAAGCTCTTTGGATTTTGCAGGTTGTAGATTATGCGAGTTGCATTGGCCGAATAGCAACGATCTCATCTAGGTAAGATTTAATTCTCCCGGGCGGAATGATGTGGTTTTGGTAAACTGTAGTGTGCTGATCTCTGCTTCGTACTTATCTTGAAGCAAGTTTTACTAAAACCTGTGAAGCTCATCAGTAACAGCAGAGTGACCTAACAAACTCGGAGTAAGAGGTTTGGGATGTCAGGGCCTTTCTCCAACAAAGTTAGTTATAACTATATTAACTATATGTAGTTTTTCAGAAAGTACTCCCTTTACCCATGTATTGCCTGCATGAATGGAAGTGCAGAAGTGAGTAAAGCTGATGAAATACTCTTCCAGAGCAGTGTCGATAAAACCAATTTTTAAGTCCTCTGTAGTGACAGGCGAAAAACCAAGGAGTGTTTTGTTGGGGGTAGGAGCAGTGCAGTGCCATAACGAATAACTGTCCCGTTGCCCTTTCTCCTCTCAGCCTGATCCCTTTCCTTCTCATGGTGCCTGTGTTTTGCCTGGGCAACAGCAGTAATTGCTACCAGAACTTCAGCCAGAAGCACGGGTAAGCTCCACGCATCTCTGAAACAGCCCCGCTGCTTATGAGTCACGGCAGGAGCTCAGGGTGTTCCCTTTCTCCCCACAGATGTCTCTTGATGCACACGGAAATAGTTGTGCCCACCAACGAGCCGCAAACCCTGAGCGGCTCCGTTTGCCGCGCAATGCATTTCTATGGCATTGGGGTCTTCCTTGCTTCCTTTCTGATCAGCTTCGTAGCCATTCTGGTAAGAAACACAGTCCTTGCCCACTAGCCGTTGCACCCAGATGATCAGTGTGAGAAGATTTTCCCCTTTTCATCTTTCTATCTTTGCTTGGATGGTACCAGAGGCCAGGCGATGTCAGGGGAAGAACTGTGTGGTGCTGCTTCCCTTTTGGAAGGGGTAGTAGGGGAGACAAAATGTCATTGTGCCACCATATAAATCCATCTGGAGTCCTGTGTTCGGTCTGCCCATTCCAAAAAGGAGTTAGCAGGTAGAGAAGGTTCAGAGCGTGGCAGCAGAGATCACCTACTGCGTGGGTCAACGAGAGCCCAAATCAGTTCAGAGTCTTTAGTTCAGAAAAGGTCACGTACGAAGCAGATGCTCTCCCCCGGGGAGCACGCTGTTGCCTGACAAGGTTTGCTAGATCGAAGCGGGATGCGGCGTCCCAGATGAACAAGCTGGATCAGAGCATGTGCACAAAGTACAAACAACGATGTACGCTTGTTCTTTTTCAGGTTATACTCAGTCAAGCCCGAGGTTTGTACAAAAGGTTCGTAAACTCCACAGGATTCCTGGGGGATCAGCAATGGGCCATGATTAAGATGGTAGAACAACGAGTGGTTTTTTACCCCATCGCATTCTTCTGCTGCTGGGCCCCAGGTTAGCAGAGAGCTGAGTAACTCTCACAATATTCCCCCTAAGACGTAGTGCCTGGCAATCAAACTGGGAGGAGGTGGGGTTAAAGCAGTACCCTCTTGTCCGTCCCTCTTCGCAGCCGTCCTCCTTGGAATACTGAAGCTGACCGTTTCAACAAACAGCAAAATCTACATGGCTTTTCTAATTCTGCAGGTAAGCGTCTTCCTCTGCAACCTCCTGTGTTTTCCCTGCTTCTAGCTTCTGCTGGACAAAGCGTGCTTCTAGCCACAAAGATCGCTGCTCTGTGAGCCTAAGTCCGATTTATGCTTTTGGTAGGCAAAGCCCTTGGTTAGGTTTTTTATGTTTTTCCCAGGCTTGAAAAGGTCTCAGTAACCAAAATCCCAGCATCATGGAAATTGTAGAAAATAGGACTAGAAAGGATCCCCAGAAATCAGTTAGGTTTTTTTCCCTTTCTGTGAAAGCCTCCAAACGCAATTCCTCCACGACACTTGTCCAGCTCCTTGCTGTGCCTGAGGCAGCATTTAGCAAAGATTATTAAAACAACCATGAGTTTCCTATATCACGTGGGGATGCAGAGAGATAAAATTGTGCTGGAAGTGGGAGGCTTGGCATAACGTGCCGGGTTTGCCAGCCTGGTAGGGAGCCGCGGAGTGCTGTGCAGTGCTGGCTGACAACAGAGCCCTGATCTCCCCTCTGCTCTCTCCCAGGCTCTGACAGCAGCTTCCCAGGGGCTTCTGAACTGCATCGTGTACGGCTGGACACAGCACGTCTTCCTCTCCCTCAAACGCAACGCCTGCCGGGACGTTGACACTCAGACTCCTCTCCTGCGCTCCCAGAAGAAGTTCTACGCCAGCACGCTCCCCGCCAGCACGCCGGACGCAGAGGGGTCCACGTCCACCCTGCTCTGATGAATCCCTGCGTCGAAGGAGAACAGGCAGCGTCCTAACAAGGCCTTGTCGTGTTTTAGCAATGTCAGCCAGACCCGCTATCGGGCTGGCTGCTGCGAACTGTCTTGCCGGCAGCAAAAAGTTAGCCGTAGTGCTGGAGGAGCCGGCGCAGATCTGTCAGAGACAGACACTGCAGTGAAGACAGTTATTTATTTTACAGGTTTGTATGGACTGTAAATGGATTCTTTAAATGTGGTAAATCTTTAGTACAGACTTTCTCCTTATGGAAATATCTTTAGAAATGCAGCAAATTATATGTAACAACTTAGGGAGCTGGTACAGCTCCTTTGAGGGAAGGTGGTCAAAGGATGTTTTACTTCTCTAAGTATTTGCCATTACAAATTAACAGTAAAGCAAAGGTGAATATTTTTCAATCTCTGACTTTTAATTCACTGTAAAGATAAGACCAAGTACCATACTGATAGCCAACTGCAAGGAATGAAAAATTGCGAAGTAGCATAAAAAAAGCAGCGCTCACTGCCATGCTTCAACTTTTTGCACATTTCCCTTCTGTTCTTCATGCTGACCCCTGCTCAGCTACAATACTCAGAAGCTTCTTCGACCCAGTGGAGCATCTCTTATGAACCAGGTGAGCAGGACTTCGCATGAATCTGTCTATACTCTTCCAGATGCTCAAGTGAATTATTTACTAAGGTCCCACCGTTCTATAGAAAATAAAACAGATCTTTAGCTTCATTAAAAACAACTCTCTAACTTCTACTCTGTTTTCTAAAAGCTTCACTTTTTGGGTCCAACCCAAATTTATTGACATAGCAGGCAATACAAGAAGAGGAAATACTCAAGTTTTGTGTAATTAACTTTCATACAGTTTACACAGTTACGCTGTGTAAATCACTTTGTGGAAAATCTCCTGGGACTAGCAGTCCAGCTTCAGGGACATACCCATGGCACCTGTAGTCCTTCCCAAACCTCAGCTGGTGGATTTCCCACTGCTTTCATGTTTTTTTTAAACATCTTCTTCCACACTCTGCTGCTTATCTGCAGGAGTCTCACTTCTCTCTGCAGCTGAAAAACTGAAAATCGCAGCTATTGCCTCTCTGTATTTGGTTACAGCAAGGAGGAGAGCAATCAGAACGAGGGCAGTGGGAACTGTGATCCCAATTACTGTCCCAAACACTTTCTTTCGGACAACCTCCACCATAGACATCACGGCCGCTGTCCGTGCCTGTAGAACTGGCCGTTCGGAGGAGCCCAGCCAGCTTCGCAGTGGCAGTGTTTGAGGTTGTTGCAAACTCCTTTCCCGCTGCACAAAACCTTCCCATCGCACTTCGTCCTGACCGTGGCATCTGTGCATGTCTTGTTAATACAGATCTTTTGGGGCCCACGTCTGGTGCCATCAAGCCCTCCTCTGATATCGGGTGTATCGATGCTGGCATGGTAGGCTGTACCCCAGCACCAGTCCTCGGGCCCTGGTATCTGAACGATGGTTCCAGACCCCTCCAGAAAGGGAATCCTCTTCACATTGACACACTGCAGCCTTCCACACAGAGCGTTTTGGGGTTTACATCCCACAAAAGCAACTTTCGTCCCATTGCCACCACGGTTGCCAAATCGATCCCCTTTCACATTCTGCTTTTCGAAGCAACGTTCTGGCACACCCCGAGCTTCCTTCCCAAAGATTTTTTTTTTGCACAGGTTGTCATAGGTCACACATTTCCCACGGTAGCAGTAGCCATCGTCGCTGCATGGCATCTCGCTGTGCACGTGCAAATCCTCCCTCACCACTGGGAAGTCCCATTGCAATATTCAGGCAAGTCCCACCTGCACTTGTGTCCTGCGGCACAAAAGTGGCATTTCTGACAGCATTGCCCAACGGAGCAGATGGTCCCTGGCTTCAGCCTGCAGTTTTGGTGACAGCAGGGATTGCCTCGGTGGTCCTGCGACCCCCCCCACAGTCACACTGCTCTCCCTCATCCATCACCTTGTTGCCACAGTATTGAAAATGGAGGAGCCGGTGGGGCTCTGGGATGTTGTGCAAGCAGTCGCCAGCCCCTCTGCCGATCGGGTCTGGGTAGTTGCTGAAAGCCTTGGCACCGTCGAGCGAGTGTACCATCATGTAGCACTTGGTGAGTCCTCGACACACACACTCCTTTTTATCGTGCTGCATCCCCAGGTTGTGACCCAGCTCATGAGTAAAAAATAATTGAAAAGGTTATGAAATCTCTCCGTATATGTGAGACAACACCCAACTCATAACCAGGGTGGCAGCTGCTACCTACATAGGCCAGCCCAACGATTAGTCCAAAGTCCATGTAAGCAAATAAATGTGCAATGTTGTATTCCATCCTCTGAGAAAGATCTCTATTTCCCCATTTGTTAAAATTTTTAAGAACTTCTTCTATATCCTGGTTGTACCTGATGAAGTTGCTGTGCATCCAGCGCTCCAGCTCGATCAGGCAGATGCGAATGTTCAGAGGATGGTAGGATGTTTCAGGTAAATTGATCGTATCTGTAACCAGAACCATCACGGAGGTCTCATTGCTCCCTTGGAAGGAAAACAGGATAGCGGTCCACCACAACAAATATCTCAATGTACTTGCTGTGCTTCAGTCTCTGAGACACATCATGCTTGCTTAGGGCTGTTTTAGCTCCCGTTCCACCCAGTTGGTTTTTGAACACCTCATCCATCAATCCGCACATCAAGGGCTTTTTCTGGGTCTTCTCTCGCCCATAGAGAAGGTGCTGGAAGGTGAGGGACTCTGGCACACGTTCAATGCCGTAGCTCAGGCTCCTGATTTCCAGCTGCCCCCTCAGACCCGAGCGGGCGCTCAGCGTGGCGAGGGAGCCAGGGCTGCCCTCCACATAGCCCAGGTAGTAGCACTCCTTGGGGACACGGGGCTGTTCCACCACCCTTGTCCCCCTGGGGCTCTATGTGATGACCGGCAGGTTTTTCCACCAGAAATCCTCTTTTCTGTGTGAGGCGGACGATGCGGTTCTCCCCCTCCACCCTGAGGACATAGGACATGTCTCCCCCCTGTGGCTTTTCCCACCCTGGGACCCAGTTTCCTTGGCCAGACTATCTCACGGACAGTGTAGCCCAGTGGTACGATGGCTGCCCACATCAGGTAGGAGAGATGCCACCAACACTGCCCAGACCCCCAGAACAGGGCTGCCCCCCGCCTGCCATGATGTGCTTGGAGCCATCTCATCACCAACACCTTCCAAATGGTGTTAAGACACCTCAGGGAGGGTCCTGCTAACCTCGCATGGACATCTTGACCCCTCTCCCTTGAGGTGCTTCAGGCAGTGGCCATGCCAGAGCTGTCCCCTCATGGCTGGCACGGGACCCGATGAAGGTGTGTGCCACCCGGCTGCCCTGAGGGACTGCCATTCCCCTCAGTGCCCCGTGAGAAAGTTCTGGAAGTGCTGCGACCTCTCCCAGCTGCCCGTGACACGAGGCCAGGGTGGAACGAGGCCATGGCATGGGGGCTGTAGGTGCTCCTGTGAGGTGACAGGGCTGAAGAGCACCCATCCCTGCTGGGCTTCCCTCACCGCGGCACCGCGGGGTGGCCATCACAGCCAGGGAGCTGCAGTTGAACTTCAGAGCTGCTCCCCTGCTGCTCAGTGAGATGTGGGGAGCCATGCGTCTTCACCACCCCCTCCTCCTGCCCAAGGGGGAGATTGCCTGTGGATCATGAATTCAAGAATTAACCACAATAACGCTCCTCACAGCAAATTAACTTTACAGATGTTAGTGCCCCTTGGCCACCACCTCTGCTGCTTTGCCAGTGCGTAATCCAGTAGGCACCAGAGATTTTTCTTAATCACAGCGCCCTATCAGTAAAAATATTAATGAGCACCGGCAGGCAGCAAAGTCTGCAGCTCTGAATTTATCATTAACCAGGTCTGCCCGGAGGTGAGGAATAGCCCATTCCAGCGGGGTAAATTCCCTCTTCTACCACAAAGCGCTCCTGCTCCCCAGCATTCATCTGCTGCTTTGGCAAGTGCTGAAATGATTATTTTTTCTTTTTTTAATACCACCATCCCTGTTCCACTTCAGTGCTGCTCCCGAGCTTGCACGGGCACCTCCGCAGCAGCCTGGCTTTTTTGTCAGCTCATCCTGGAGGAATTGGATACTGCTGACCGTTTCTTTACCTGCTCCAAGCCTTCCTGCAAGCTCCTGTCCAAATCACCCTGCCAGCTTTGCACTTTTCACAAAAGCCACTGACGTGAGCGGTAATGAAGAGTTTTCCCCTCTTCTTTCTTTATTTTCTTTCAGATATATTCCACACCTTCTGCTCCTGTAATCAAGCCTCAGAGCCCCTCCTGTCTCCCACTTAACACTGCCTGGTGTTTTCAGCAGCTCGTGTTTGTTCCTGGGCTGTGGTGCCACAGAGGAGATGCTCGGGTGTGCCCAGGATGGGCACTCCACCTGGGACCCCGGCTCCGGAGGAGGTGGCTATAGGGTGTGGAGACAAGACTCCTATCCAGTGGTGTGGTTCCTCCTTGCTCAGCCTGTGTTTGCCAGTGTAAACCAGCAGGCACATTTTTAAATTAACCCGAGCATCCCTGTCATTTTGTCGATGACTTTTTGTTTTTTCTCTTGTGGAATGAGGTCAAGCGAAACAATTTCATTTTGCTATTCTACAGAACAAAAACTAAAAGTCCCCTAACTCTACACTTGCATCTAGATCAATTTTAAATGAGTCCACCACAGCCAGAGCCTGAATCTAGTGACCAACTGAGTCCAGGTTTCCACTGCTGCCATGTGAAGTCCTATACCGCGGAGTTTTGGCTCTCAGCTGGTTTTGAGCCATCTTCTTCCACCTGGTCCTTCGCATCCTTCTCAGGAGCCCGTTCTCTAGCCCCAAAGCACCTGACGAGTCTGTTGTTCAATGCTTGAGTTACTCTGAGCTTTCTCACGTGCACAACGACAAGTGCTGTGAGCGCCAGAACAGCAGCAGTTATTACAGTAATCCTGATGTTGAACCAAAAAAGCCCCTTCTTAGTGACCGCTGTAGGCCCACTGTCAACGCTTCCTCCGAAGCCAACAAACTGGCAGCAGGGAGGTGCCCAGCCGTTGGCACAGTGGCAGGTGGCTCTAGTGTTGCAGACGCCTTTTCCTCTGCGGAACAGCGGGATGTCAAGTACTTTTCCTCAGGGACACACGTCCGATTAATGCAGAACTTCTTCTCACCACACTGCATGCCATCCTTAATGACTCCAGCATCCAGAACATCCATGCCTAAGTGGTAGTCTGTGCCCCAACACCAGGTATCACCCACCGGGGTCTGAATGATGGTTGTATGATCTTCCAGCTGAGGTAGACGTCTAACATTTGTGCACTGCACCCTCCCACACAGGACGTTTTCCAGCTTACATTTCTGAAAGCTGATATCTGCCCCATCTCCCCAGCAATTGCCAAAACGATCTCCTTTCGTGTTCACCTCCTGGAAACATGGTAGTGGGGCAGGCTTTGCTTCCTTGCCGAAGATACTCATACACTGTAACGTGTGAGACTGGCATTTGCCCGAATCACAGTACTCATCCTCAGCGCACAAAGTCCTGTCTTGCTTGGCCACATCTGCTGGGCAATGCTCGGATGTCCCATTGCAATACTCGGGCAAGTCACACAGACCAGCACTCTCCCTACACACTTCTCCTTCTGGAAGAGGTTTGCAATTCTTACAGCAGCCTCCAGAAGTGCAAATGGCTCTCTTTTTTTTTTTTTTTTTTTTTTGACAGGCATTGTCACAACAGAGGTCCAATTTACACTGTGCTTCTGAGCCACAGTCGCACTCCTCCCCAGCCTCCAGGACACCATTCCCGCAGCGCTGTGGTGCAAATGTCATTCCCGATTCTGGGGCGTTACTAAGGCAGAATCCTTGCCCTGATGCTATAAAATCAAAATAGCTCTTTTTGCTGCAGTTGCTGAATTGATAGTTCCCTGTCCCGTGTGCGCTCATGATGCATTTAGAGGTGTTTCCACACCGGCAGTTTCTGTCATCTTGCTCCATGCCAAGGACATACCCTAATGCACGAGCGACATGGACAGCAGTGTCCGTATAAGGCTGTTTCGCAAATGATACGACAGCAGAGGCTCGTTTTCTATCATCACACGCACTGGCAAAGTTGGATTTCGCACCCATGTGCAATGCTCTCGTATGGTGATCAAAGTCCATCGAGGTAAATAGACACCCCACGTCATGCATGGCGTACGTAAGGCTTTGCTGCTTCCACCAAAGATTAAAATTATGAAGGACATTGGTTATGTTGTTGGTAACGCTGATAGGGTTCTTTTCCACCCAAACCTCTAGTGCAGTCATCAAAACACAAAGGCAGAAAGGATAAAACAGCGCGTCCACCAGATATTGATTATTTCAACAACTTCCAGCGTCACATTAGTTATACTTCTGCCAGAGGCATCAAAACCTTCCTTGTCCACCACAACAAGGAGCTCTAAATACCCTATGTGCCTCTGGGGCTAGAACTGCCCCGTTGCTGTACCAGGACCTGGAAATTTTCTACCTTCACTGGACATTTTGTACGTCACGGTTCCGGGAACCGCCTCCTCCCTCTGCAACAGAAGATGCTCAGCCTTGGTGGAAGCTGCCAGGGGCTCAATGCTTAGAATCATCGAATCATTATGGTTGGAAGAGACCTCAAAGATCATCAAGTCCAACTGTATACCTGATGCCACCATGCCTACTAAACCATGTCTTGAAGCACCACATCTAAACATTTTTTGAACACCTCCAGGGACGATGACTCCATCACCTCCCTGGGGTTTTTTTCTTTTTCTTTTTGTAATAGGCACAATGAATATTTTATACTCTTAAAACACAGTAGTTTGAATTGAAGCCACATACTAGAAGTATGTCCCTATAGTATACTTCAAGTAAAAATACTAGCAATATTTGTACTAAAAATATATCTTTGCATATACTTCGTGATGGGAATGAAGGTAGGAGTAGGCGAAGAAAGAAACCATAATTCAGTTCACAAAAGCAGTCCTTGTTTTACCATCAGTCTTCTAGCACACCTAATGATCAATTACCTGGCTTGTCCCCCAAAAGGCAGGCTCTGACCACACGTTCCTTTCCAAGGCTGTGCTGATTTGTTCTTCAGCCATCGACACTAGCTGGTTTGTCTTCTGAAGACCACCCTGTATTAAGAAAGATGAGCTCCTCTTGAAAAAAAAAAAAAGAGGGGTAAGACCAGGGACTAATTTAGCTTGAATTTCCAATCTGCAGCAGTCCTCTGAGCCCAGAGCAGATCGTCAGGGTGACCGCAGAATCCAGGATGCCTCCCACGTAGCCATGGTAGTAGCAATCTGCTGACACGTGGGGCTGTTCGGCCGTGATTTCCCCTTGGGAGTCACGAATGAATACGGGCAAGTTTTCTATTACAAAGTCTTTCTGCCTGAGGTGAATTGTGTAATATACGCCCTGAATGCTGATGATATAGGACACTTTGTCCTGGCTGGCTTTCCCTGCCTTGAAGTCAAGTTTCCTTGGAATGACTATCTCGTAGGCTGTGTAGCCCTGAGAGGGCTGGGGGCTGCCGTCTGTGCCGGGCAGCCCAAGCCCCCAGAGTAGGACGCAGAGAAGTCCGAGGAGGAGAAGCCCTCTGCCCATGGGGATGCACCTTGGCTGCATCCGGCTTGGAGCCGTGGTCACTGCCTCCCAGACTGGAGGCAAGAGAGGAAAACCTGGACGATGAGCCTTTAACTCAGCAGCAAAGATCCCTTCTCACCACCAGGACACTCAGGGTCTTTTTCTCACCGCTCAGCCTGCAGCCAGGTTCAAGCCATCCGCTTACTGTCTCCAACGGGCCTTTTCTTGGCTCTTCCTCAGGTACCTCTCCATCGGGGAGGTAGGAGACGTCGGGAGCCAGCCAGCCTGCTGCTGCCCAACTGCAACGGAGCAAAAGACCCTGGGGTGGGAAACCAGGGAAGAGCTCCTCTTGGGGCTGGAACAGAAGGGCCTGAGGGGTGACCCATTTCTCCAGCTCTACTTCCAAGGCAAACACTCCATGGGGAGGAAGGGACCTTACCCTGGGCACCGGCAGGAGCAAGCAGCACATTAAATACACCCTGTCCTGCTGCACCCTACTTGGGAATGACCCCGTTTGCTGAGAGCATGACGAGCCAGTCCTGCTACAGCAATTTGTTTAAAAGGGGATTAAACGTTCCTAAGTGGAAAGCAACACAAGATTACCAGGGAAACAATAAATTGGTTGCTAATGGGACCTGCAGCTGCAGCAGCGAGAGCCCTCAGTGTCTGTTGATGGATATTCTTGCAGGGGTCCTCTCTCGGAGCCCAGCACATCACTGAATGTTGTAACTGTTGGAGGGGTTTTCTTGCTGGGAAGGGAGAGGCGTTCTTTGGGCTACACGTCCTTCTATGAGCAGGGGAGTTTTTTTTCTTGTACCACTTCTATAGAGCACTTGCAGCTGGTTTCGCTGCCTTAAATACTCCCAGGATGCTTGGAAATTGTTCTCTCGCTCCCCTCCCCAATGCTATGGGTGCTCTGAAGGTCACTCACTATCCAAAGCACTATTAACTCCTCCAAGGTACCAAGCAGATGGCTGTTAACTCTTACAAAGAGGATGGCCGGGGCACACAGACACTCACGACTGTCCCACGGCTTCTTCTACTGCTTTTCTTCTGAAATGCTCATGTGACAAGGGTCTATCTGGTTGCTGTCAACAAGCCAAACCATGCTTGAGGATAATAAAGATATTTCCAGAGCCAGGAATTGCACAAGAGTCACACTTGACAGCACTGGTCCGTGTTCAGAAGGGCTGACGGCCTGAGGAGGAGGAGAAGCAGCCAGAGCTCCCCGGCAAAGCGCACTGCCAGCCTGCACAAAACTGACTCGTTTCTCATCTACTGGCGTCTCCCAAGTTGCCAGTCCTGTCACAAGCCCCCGCAGGGCTCCCGTTTCAGCTCCCTTCAGCGAAGCACAGCACCCTGCAAAGAGTCATCCTAAAGAAACTGGTTGCTAGCTCCCACCCCAAAGAACACGCCTGGCAGAACGCAGGAGCTGTTATATCTGACGGGAAATGTCACTGAACACACAACTCATCCCTCCCTTCCCGAACTGGTCCAAGTCACAGCTAGAAGAGAAATCCTACAGACCCCGGGGGTTCACCGGGAGCACCGGGCATGTACTGCAGTGTTTTAAAGAGGCAATTGGGAGTTATGTTGCCAGGCAGAGCACACGATTTTCTAGGGCTTTACCCAGCCTATCCTGCCAGTCATTCTTTCACCTCAAAGCCTCACCGCACTCCTGCAGAATATGAAGCAAAGTGCTTATTCCCATGGGTAAGGCAGGCGGGGCGGAGGAGCACAGCAGGACGGGTCTGGGGGTGGCAGGAGGAGAAGCGGGGTGCTGTTCCCTCCATGCTACTTCTGTCCTTCCTCCCTTCTGTACTAGAGACATGAAACCAAAACAAAAGCAGCCAGTAACTTTTAAGTTTAGTAAAATCATTTATATACACCAATGCGTAATATTTACAATATAATACTGATCCAAAATAAACTAACATATTACAGGTAACACTGAAAAGGAGAAATGAAAACATTTTAATACACAGAAGTTAAACATGGCATATGAAGACAGACTCAAATTTCCAAAAGAAAAACCTGAAGTAGTGATAGCAAAACTTTGACACGTTGCGATTTCCAATCAAACACTCTTTTGCCAAGTTCTTCTAACTTTTACACATATATATATACACACATGTGTGCGTATATATATATATAGCTTAAAATAATCAAGTCACAGGAGAAGTCAGATATATATAAAATCTTGAAAAGGTCAAATGATTTCAGAATTTTTCTCTTAAATAAAATTCTAAAAAAAAAAAGCATACAGAGCTTTCCCATATCCTTTTAGTGTTTGTACAAAGAATGTCTTCTTTGATCCCACACAACCCTTCCATCTCAAGATATTTACAATATTCACAGTCTGCTATAAAGGATCAGTAGATTTATTACCAAGTAAAACATTAAATAATCAAGATAAGGTATCTTGCGTTTATTTCAACTGAAAAATAAAAAACACAGAAAAGTAAAATACTACTTTAAAATAAGTAAATGAATCCATTGAAGTGTATTTAATTTTGAAATCCAAAACATAACTTTTTTAAGAGTTAAAAAAAAATAATCAACTTTCTCATAGAAATAAAACCATTTGACCTTGAATCTTCAAATTGTGTTTTCTTAATCTGCCCCACCCTACCTCCATTTTAGATCAGGTCATTCTTATTTAGCACAGACAATAAAATCTACAGTAAATCCATAAAAAGCAGTTCCTTATTACAAAAGCTATTAGAAATTCAACTTCCCTCCAGACACCAAGATACTTCACGATCAGTTGCGAATGTACCCACCTCACTAACAGCAGCAACTTGAAATGTTTCTCTTGTGCGAGTTAAGGGACCATGAAGAGAGGAGGGACCCTCTACTGCAGTCAGATGCCATCTTCTCTGCTGATCTCTGGGCTGCCTCGGATGTCAGCGAGGAGTGGCTGCTCCCACCCCCCAAGGCGCTTCCCACTATACCAAACACATATGGCTGACGCCATTGCCTGCAGACCATTACACAACAGCATACACATTGTCACTGTCATCTTTAACACCAGAGAACCTACTAGAGAGAAAAAAACAGGTCCCAGTGTGTGAACACCCCATGTTGCTCACAAGGTGCTTGGAGTGTATCAGGCTGTGGTGTGGTGGTAGTCTCTGCTGACCGCGCTGTGCATAGACCATCAGAGTACCTACAATCTGATCCATCTTTCTGCTAATACGTTCTGGCTCTCGAGAAACTGCCTGACCATTTTCCTCCTCGGAGGGCAGAGTTGCAAAGTGCTTTTGTAGGGAATTTTTGCACTCTCATTCAAACAAAGGCGATTTCCTTGTTTATTTCTCTATTTGTCATACTTAAAAGTTCCAGTGCAATGAGATTTCCCAGAAAAAAAACATAGATTCCAAGTTAAAAAGGAAATGATCTATTACATTTAAAGATTGTGTGGACGTTCACGTGACCTAGAATTTAGGGCAAGGACAGAAATGCATATAATAGTGCCTGCAAACTTGCTGATACTACCAAGAAATGGCAAATACTCGGTTTCTTCACAGTTCTCTACAGTTGTCATCGATACATGTCGGTGCACAAATACTCCATGTAGTGTCAGAGGTACAATTCTGGCTTACACAAAAACTCCCCGTTTCCATCAGAGAAAGTGATGGTTAAGTAGAGACTGTGGTTCTTACTCCGCAATAAATCAGGCATTGGAAAACGGTCAACAGGATTAAAAGAAAGCTGACAAGGTGCTGACGAAGAATGGGAAATGAACTATCTCCTTCATATAGAAAAACTAAGTCACTGTTTACAAAATTTTATAGAAAGAGTCAGACACTGGTTTGCCATCCAAGCTAAAGGTTGCAAGGAAGTCTGGTAATAGAAAAAAGACATAAAAGGACAAGGCTGGACTGCCGTAAGAGTAAATTGGGAGATTCATGGCTCAGGTTTGTAAATGTAAACCCAAAATTAATGAGTTATGAAATACAACAATAATGTTCAAGAGTCATTACTAATAGCCCTGAATTGGCACTTCAGTCTGCAGACCAAACTCATTCAATGTCTGCACAGGTTTAGTACCAAAATATCTCTATAAAAAGCCTTCGATCGGTCTCAAAAGAAAGAAAAAGCATCAGAAGGTAGAAAACTATAAATATGTACAGATTCTTTTCATTTGTTTGTTTAATTAAGATTAAAAAAAGTAGCTTTTGGAGCCAATGTTCCAGACTAGTGTAAGAACCTGCCCTGGGCAGCCTGATGGTCCAGGCAGCATAAGGACGTGAGTCAAGGAGCAGCCCTGCATCTGTCGCTCCCCTGGGAGGAGCTCGAAGGCATCAAAGAGACAAAGAGCTTGGACTCCAGAGGGTGACACAAGAAAAAGATCACCAGTGGATTCACACAGCAGCACTATGACCCTTGCCAGGATGATCTCTTTCAAACAAGAGGACAATTTGAAACCAAGTGTTGGATCTTCTAGAAAGGAAAGAATGGAGTACATGGGCGGAACACACACAACTTCTGATCTGGAGATGGAGCAAATGAACCTCATGCTTATTTTTGTCCATAGAAGATCCCACCATGAAAATAAAAGTAACTTGTACAGAATTAACTAGAACATTCTTCTATTCTGCTGTTGAACTATATGATAAAAGAGAAGTCTTACGCTGAATGGCCAACTCAGCCTTAAAAAAGGTCTGAAGAAGATGGGGAAGAAGGGAAAAAAAAAAGAAAAAAAAGAGGGCTACTGATCAGAACTGAAAAATACACAGCAAGCATATGGACTCAGGTGCCCTTGGCAAGGCCAAGCGTGGCTCTCGGGTCATCTAGCGAAACAGAAGGCTATTTAGTTGCCTCTACATAAAGACTCAGAATTTAGGCGCAAAGGGTAGCTATGAAGATTGTGTTTCACAGCACTTGCTTCAAGTACTTACTGAGCAGGGTGTTGAAAAATTGTGGCTGTCTTGTTCACATACATAGTCATTGCAGCTGGCTGTATGTATAGCAGATGGAAGGCAGCTTCTGCAACTGGTTATTAAGAAAAAGAACGGTCTTTAACAATATAATTTGCCCCATCTGGGGGACTCATGATTAACAGTACATAAGTGATCATATATACCTCAAGGAACTGAGTTTTAAAAAAATATTACAGTACCAATGATTTTTTTTTTATATCTACAACTATACAGCATTTTCAAGCAGTATGGAAATTTAATGAAATAATTATGATTTATTAATTTACATAAAAATACTTTTTACAGTTAAAGAATAAATCTTAAATGGTAAAAAAAATAAGATTAAGAAGCTCCAGCTATTGAGAGTCATGGGAGTTTGTCTGTTCTTCGATAACTTGTTTTACTATTTCTGCCAGTTTTAGTCGATCCACTTTATCTGTGAATCCTCTGCCTGAAAGGAAAAGAATAGGTAGTCAGCTGGTGCTGGGCACAAAGAGAAAAGCAGTCATGGCAGGAGTTATACACTGACTAAACACAAACCAATGCTTCACACAGAAACTTAGGACACCACTTGCAAGGGAACCAAAATGAGTTATGACCTCCAGCTCCACTGAAAAAACTGAGTACTTAACCTAAATTAAAACCAACCAAAAAAACCCACCAAACCCCATAGAAGGATGGAAGAAGCACAACCAAGCCCTTGCGAACCTGGCTGATGCCCCTGCTTCCCTTATATTCATCAGCATCTCCTCCTGGGGGCTGACACCTCTGCCACCCTGTTTTGTCAAGGAGCCATCTGAACACTCCCAAGGCAGCTGGCCTAGTGTAATTCTGGTTCCTATTCAAAGTGAGCAGAAGAGATGTTGTACTGACATAGATGAGGGCAGCAGCCTCCAGCAGAAAGAGGGTAATAAACAGCTGGAAGGAAACCAGTTCAAAAACAGCTAAAGCCGTTTCTAAAGTGATGATCCATTTGTGCTGTTATGTTCCTACAAGACTTGGTGCCTCTGAAAACTCTACCCTGACCCTCAAATAGAAATTTTAAAGCAGAACTTCCAACCTCATTTCTAGGACACCCCTGCCGGCAGAAGGGCTGAAACAGTGTCAAAACCTAAAAATCAGTTTGGCATAAATTCAAGAAATTTGAGTTTATTTCCATATAAGAAGGTCACTGCTTTCCCTCTTTCACCCGGCATTAGCACCATTCTCTGTGGAAGAGAAGGAGTTCCTCACCATTCCAGCTGAAGCTCTGAAGAGTGTCTCGCAGCAACTTACACTCTCGATTATACTTCCACGCCTCCTGCATCACTTCATTCAGTTTCTCATCTTCATTCTCTCCTATTTAGGAGAACAAAGATAAACAGGACGTTTGCCATTCTGCCTCAAAGGAACATTTAGAGCTTCAGTAAACGGTATGTGCAGTTATTCCTCCTCGCTTCACGCAAACAAGGAGATCAGTTTGAAAGCAGACACTCCTGTTTTAAAGCTATTTTAACAGCTCTCCATGTCACTGTTGACAACAATTTTACACATGTACCAAAATTACAGTCCATAGACAACACTTTCCTCTTGAGACTGACTAGGACAACAGGAGTTTTGTTTATCCTTCCTCAGCACTAACACAGACTGATCTTGTGGCATAGTAACAAGTCAGTGACTTGCACAGTTAGGAATGTAACTTTCTTAAAAGTGGCAACCTTTACCAGCCTGTGGTAGAATGCACTGAGCAATCACATCTCTGAGCTTTTCCAGAGCCACGTTGGAATCGTTGCTCCCATTCTCAGGGTCATGGATATAAACACCATCTTTTGGCTTAGTGCTGCAAAAGAACAAGGAGGAAACAATTACAATTTGAATGCAAGTCAGGTTCGTTACTCATTGCATAACTGCACTAGTATAACGCTCTCTTTCGCTCTCTGGAAAGCTGTGACTGGGAGCTAGATTTAGCATTAATTATAACAATGTCCCATATTATGAGACCACTTTAAATATGAAGAAAAATAAATATTAAATTAATTCAAGTAAGGGTTATCCTAAAATGCATTATCCTATTTTTCAGAGAGGTAACTTGAAGAAAGAAGGAGAGATTACCTGACTTTTTCAGTAAATAAATGTCAGGATTAGAAAAATAAAATCTTGGAATTCTTTCTCCCAGTTTGCCTTACCTTACTCAACATGTGATGCATTTTCTCATAAGGGATCTGTTCCGCTACCTGTATAATACAACAACACTATCCAATGTCCTTCCTGCCCTCACTGGCACATCTTGGAAGACACATCATATTGTGCAAGTATTACTCGACTCCAACTACCGACCTCAGCATGAAGAGTGTGTCAACCAAATCAGAAATTCAGGAGCATGGTTACAATTGAATGAACCTGTAACATGCTCAAAGTCATTCTCCAGGCATTGTGCCTGCCTACACTTTGATCATTCAAAAAACAGCTTTAGAGAGTTACCCCAGTAATTTCCTTTTGCGGAGGATTGGGTTGTTGACGGAGTGAAGGGGTTTGAGACTGACTTTGAGGTCTTGGATTCTCATGTTCGCAAGCTGTTCTGCATGAGCCTGTTGTATCCCTGCCACCATCGCCTGGAATGAAAAGAGTTGTACTTGACATTTTAATTAGCTGCTTTGTGAACTAAAGAACAATATATGGACAATGTTAGCCATGGACAAAAAACAAAAACAAAACCCAAAACCAAAAAAAAAACCACACCAAAATCCTATTTATTTCATAGATGTGTAACAAAAATCAGGTTTCCATTATCAAGACATGATTAGAACTACAGTCACTGACTGTGGGACAACATATCCCGACCTCACAGGGGCTGAATAGAACAACGGATCATCTCTGCTTCTTAAGTTCACGAGCTTAAGAGTGCTGTCTGAACACCTCTTTGAGCAGAGGTTAAAGGAAGAAGGAAAGGCTATTCATCTGCTGCTAATTAATGAGGTCATAGCTGTAGTCAGGTATAAAGCATGCGAAAAAAGAGAAAAGACCTACAGAAGAGTCCTCAGGCATGTTTATCGCCATACTCTGCTCTCTACCTGTTAGCACATGGCTGCTTTTTACTGCCAATCTTGGAGTCTTCTCCTAGCCCAAATTTCAAATGGAACTGTTTCCATTTTCTTAAAAAGATCTCAGGCTCTCACTAAGGCAGAAGGGGAGCTCTTTATCTGCATAACACATATGAACATATGAAAGAAAACCCTCAAACCATTCAAGCTCTCCTATGCAACAGTCTAGATAAAATGAAATGTTGCTTAGACCTTGTCCATCATCAGCTGGGCAGAGGGTAGGATGTTATCGAGTGCCTCGGTGGAGTTGAGCCAGGGATGGTCCAGCACACCTTCAATGGTCAGCCGTTCCTCAGGTTTGACCTTCAGCAGCCTGGGAGAGGAATCAATCAGTCCATAAAGAGGTCTTCAGTGATTTACAGTGTGCTGCTGTCTAGGATCAGAGCAATCTCTAAGCATCAGAGGGGCCAAAAAAGAAACTCCTCCTAACAACTAAAACACTAAGCTGACCCAAAAGCAGTCTGCCTTTCTACCAACTTCAGTGACCCTTGCTATGGTGATATTTTAATGCTATCACAGCTCATTCAGTTATATTCAGCAACTCCGTGTAAAAGAAAGGCTCTGAAGACCATTTTAGTAATGCCTGTGTACTGCTGAACTCTACATTCACATCCTACCAGGTGGGAGATTATCTTCCAGATGCACTGGAAATGCTCCAGACCAACACTCTGGAAAAGCACATCTAGAGCTCACCCACATAATAGCCTATACTCACATCAAGGACTTCTGGGTATGGCAAAGTAAGGCAAAGTTTCAAAGTTGGAAATCTGTTGAATTAGCTGCTTTCACTGTGCAACAACTCCTTAGCTTATCTCCCCTGCAAAAGCCTCAAGTAACGGACACTTTTGCAGGCTACAGCACCTCAAAATAAGAAGGAACTTTATTCTGAGATCTCGGAAAACTCCGTGGAATTAAATTTTACTAGAATGAAACCCTGGAAAGCGATTTTGCAGGTAAACTCACGTTCTCATGATAATCACAACTGTTTATTAAAAAAAAAAAAAAAAAGGTAAAATTTCACACAGAGTGCTGACAAGTTATCCCAAGAGTCTAAATTAGAAACAGAATGACTTAATGAGTTTGTCACACTTTCTTAGACAACACACTAAATCAGCTTCCTGGCTGCAAAGCAGAATTGTTTAATGTACCAAGAAAGTGGAAATAACTTTTACAAAATGTCAGCAGGACCACAGGCTAGCTTATAAATTTCACTTGCAAGGCCATGCTGTCAAACAGGTCGTAAGTTCAGTTTTGATACAAGACCCAAGACACATGCATTCCTTTTCCATAACTTTTCAAAGTCCTAACCTATTAGCAAACACTCCAGCTCATAAAGCTTGAGGTCAGAAATCAGCTTGACATGCTTGAAAGGAAGCAGCTGCTTGAATGCAAAATATGACCTCCAGAAGCAAGACTCCACATGAATAGCAGTCTACATAAATAAAATGCAAACTTATCCAGAATTATATAAAGTCTGAATGTATTCCTGCACCATAAACAGAGATTCAGACTCACTGTCTGGAAAAGACAAGCAGGAAAGGGAGTCCTGATAACATTAGTGAGAGAATTAAGTGAAGTGAACTGAATCTAAGTAACAGCATTCTGTGAGCTCAGTTTCATGGCCATTTTAAAAGACAATGAAACCTATTGACTGTGGAGAATAAAGAGCTGACCTCGATATAAACGGCAGTTTCACTGCAACGTAATCTGCAGTTTATCTGGTGAAAAGTCATGGGTTCTCCTGCACTGCTATAAACGGGTCCCAGTACCCTTTCCAAACAACGTTAAGTCCTTGGAGATTTTACAGTACGTCAGAGGAGACAGTGACAGTTTAAAATTATTTAACCAATTGATTTTTTTCTATTTATGTTGCTTTTATCCTTCCAGTTCCTCTGGTGATACAAGCAAAGGCAGTAAGTCCCTCTCACATTTTAAAAAATAAGTGAGGTCAAGAACTAATCAGTGTCACATTCTTGCTTTCAAACAGGACCATGGGATCAGTCTTTGAAACATCTGCAATTGAGAGATGTGCACTGCATGAAAAAGTTTCCATTAGCATTTAGAATAAAATATCAATGCAAAACCTTATCTCACAGTCTGACACCTTGTGATAGATCTTAATCTTCCTTTCCATGCCTCCCTCTTGACTCCTTTTAGATTGTGTGTTATGCGCACAGGGTTTTAAGGGACAGATCTACCAGATCCTATTATGCCACCTAAATGCGCCTTGATTTTAACAGGAGTTTAAACATTATCATAGGAGATACATGCCTAAAGAGCACTTGCAGATGTGCAGCCAGTTGTCTATATTGTTCTGAAGCAAGGTAGTGTACCCATTCCCCTTAAAGACTAAACGTACAATGTACTCTAGCAACTTCAGAGACAGAAGACAAAAAATTGAACACAACAGTTGGGGGGTGGGGTGGGGGGAAGAGAGGGAAAGAAAAATATTTACCAGACTTCATTTGTGCTGAATATAATAGAAAATTTTTCAGCTGTATGTGCTGCAGACAATTCCCCCCGCCTTTGGAAAAGTAAGCCCTTTGTGATAATGCACTTTCAAGTGATTTTCCAATTTCTTCATATAAGCAAAGAGCAATATAACATTTTCCTCAACTGACTCACTTTCGCACAATGTCTTTCGCCATTTCTGAGATCTGGCTCCACTCCTCCTCTGGAAATTCAAAACTTCCTGTCATGATCTTTTTCCGCATGTCCTTTGGAATTGTCCGACTGTGGTGTTTGGAGTAAAACGGAGGGTATCCACACAGCATCACGTAAATAATGACACCCAGGGACCACAAGTCACAGCTCTGAAAGCAAGGAAATGATCACTTTGGGGCGCAATTTGCAGCAAGCAGTGGTGTAGCTATGTTCAAAGATCTATGCGATTCCTTAAGAAAACAGAAACACAGCCCAGCCTCCTCCTAAAGGTCCATCTGAGGACCTTCATGGACAAAGACGGCAAATATGTAAGCACAAGGTAACTCCATGCTGCCAAGCTAAACTATTTCCAGTACCCAAAAGCAGCTTGTTTACAGAAAGCGCTCCTGTAACTCTGTACTGTGCAATGGTAAATTGTATGGAAACAGCCAGCGCGTCAGAGGCATGAGCAAGCTGCGCATTTATTACACCCCTCACGATACTTGAATCCTAGTCTCCTAATATCAGAACATAAACCAGAGGAGAGTCATTTTTTAGAATGTGAGAGTAAAGAAAGAAACACCATCAAACAAACGAGATAGCAGAGATACCTCATCAGAGATGTCTGTAATGAAAAAACACATGTCCTGAAAGCCACAGAGATGAAGAAGCCTCAGAGAGCCAGGAGCGATATTTCACAGCTGCTCACGCTGTGCTCCCTCCTGCCCTCCCACCCCAGCCGGGAGCTGCCTCCTCTGCCCTTGCAACTAGGGTTACTGCTGATGTGATACACAACAAGTTCGTCCAGAAGGTGGACTGAGCCAAAAACTAGCTCAGTAAAGAAGCTGAAAGCCAGATCTATTCCCCATCTGGATCACTGTGCGTTCACGCAACACAGACACTACTCAGGAAGAAGGGAAGAGGACCGTAACAGCCTAGACTTCAATTCAAGCTTCCGTTGGACCACATCCTTACGGATGCAGCTCTGTTATCACTGGGTCATGGCATGGTGCAGGCTAGGGCTGGTAGCACCTGCTCTGACCCTTGCCATCCATTCCCAATATTTCTTTTGTGCCAACACTAGCATTTGTACAGATAATTACTTAATTTCACCAGCTCGCTTTCCAGCCCTATCAGTCCTCCAGGCGACTCTCAAAGGTTTATGCCCACACAAGGATGGACAGGAACACACAGCCAAGCGTAAGCAGAAGCCCGAACTCCAGCCAGGTGACTGGAAAGACACGCAAGGGCAGATTTGGGGAACTGGGGAGGTTCTGCGATCGGTTTACACAGACAGAACTCTGCACAGCTGCCAACTGAAGCAATCTCAGCACCACCCTGTCTGCCCCAGACCGTATATTCCGCTGCCTACTCTAGGACAGCACTGGCATTCATGAAGCTGCACAGAGGAACTCAGCAAACACAGAATCCCTGACTCTAAGAACTGTTTTTTGACTCGATCAACACCAAGCCAGGAAGTGGCCCTCAAAGGTGAGACTGTTTTCTCCTGGAGGGAATACACTTAGATCTGCTCATACAGATCATTATATCAAACCCTTGGCTTTTGTCTTTTACAAAATGTGTGGATGCTGACAATGAAAGAAACTCCAGGGAGTTACTCCACATATGTATGCTTTTCAGCAAGTTGTTTAAGCCAATCTCAGATGGCTCTAGAAGTCTAAATTTCTATTTAGGTACCTAAATTCTCATAATTTTTCCACTGACCAGAGATAATTTCTAATAAAATCAATGGGACTTTAGGCATGTGAAGTAGGAAACAGGTGTCTAAATTCTCTGTGGATATGGTTCTCACATCCTATTTCTCAAGAGTCAACCCCTCCAGCCATGACATACACATTCATATTTGATCCAATACACACACAACTTAATAAAAACACTCGGGAATCAAAGATGTGGGGTTTTCTCCCATTTAAATCTGTGGGATAGCGCTGCTGATCATGAAGGTGGATCACAGGCACTTCTACTCAGGCTCTGAATTGCTGTGGAAGGACAGTGTACCTGGGAGTTTATCACAGTCTATTTCGGGGAACTAGGCGTATGCCAGATGCTGCTTTTGCAGTGAGTCACACTTGGCAAGGTAAGGATGAGGCCACTTCTTTCAGCAGCCACCACGGCTGAAAGCAGTTCAGAGTGACCGATCAATTCTTTAAATGAAACATGAAAAGAAAATCACTACATCACACCATAAATCCCAGAAGATCCAGGCAACTGAACCTTCTCAGTATGCAAGTTAACTCCAGTCGGTATGTGTTTTCAAGGTTCTTCCATTCTGTACAAGCATATGCCCCATATTTTGCATCAGGTGCCATGGCCAGGGCTCTTTGGTTCATTAAAAGAACAAAACAGCTGTCAAAGTGCTACCAACATGAACAGTGAGCAACCACTTAACCACTTCTAGGTGTCTCTGGAACTACATCTACTCCCTTGTAGAGAGCTATCATTGGAGAGTAAACCTGCTTTAATCCACAGAAGTGGAATTGTCCCTGCCTTGTGAGACTTTCAAAATTTATAAAGAACTTTCCCTGTGACTGGGGTTCACACGAGAGAGGGAAGAAGAAACTCTGTATTGAAAAGACTATTGGCACCTGCCTGAGAACTCTTTCTATAAGAAGTGTCTGGCTTCAATCATCAATCTATTTCTCTAGGACAGAGAAGAGATAATTATAACCCTGACACAGGCAGATTCATGATTAGGAAATCCATGCAGACTAATTCAGTGAAAGTTATCTCTGCTCATCTTTGCTTTAGCTCTCTATAGAAGGCTACTAAAACATAACACTATATATCAAACTACCCTCTCTAGCATATAGTGGGTTAAACAATCATCCTCAAAGCTGGAATCAGTGCAGATACTTAGCACTGTAATCAGAAACTAGTCAACTTTGATCAAAACTGACACTCTGAAAGAACACTCAGCGGTTCAAACACTGCTAAGCCAGCAGGGGACATTAATTATAATATGGAGGAAAATGTTTTGGAATGACCAAAAAGGAGTACAACCTTTCAGGACACTTTCTGTCATAACTTTGCCAAGACTCTAGCAGCAGTTGTTACTGTCCATGGCTACTGCTACAGATCACACAATACACTATTGCTCATTTTGCAGAAGATCCCCGATACAGACAAGGTACCGCCACAGCTGACTGAACAAGACAGCCTAAATAGGGCTCTGCACATCCAGAAACTCCGGCTGACAGCAGAAAAGAGGTTTCCTTTGAACCAGCCTCTTGTGGAGGTGAAAGAACTTCCCAAGTAGTCATACTCCAGCAGAATCATTCTACTCTCTCCAAAATCTTGTTAATATTTAGTGCTCCCTTAACAGCGTTTGTATATTTTCCCTTTAATTAGAGGATCATTAATTAGGCTTGGACCAAGTGTGCATTTCATTATTCGCTCTCTCAGAAAGAACGTAGAGCCAGCACTGCCTTTTAGTGTGTCGCTTCTAAACTGAGAAAGACAGCGACCTGCACAGATCACTATCTTCTAATTTGTGCTTTCAACTGAATGACACCTCGTCTGAACCTAATAAATTTAAGGGGAGAAATACCACTGTATACCTGGTCACTCCTTTTGGAAAAGCCAAAGGAACCACACTTTTGAGACATACAGCCCCAAAGATATTACTTCCTTACAGTTGAAAATACACATGTACACAAAATAGCAAGCAACATGACATTTCCCTACTGTTTCCTGTAGATCCTGCTTCTTACTCAGTGTGAGATATTTGGCGAGTTAGAAGTATTCCTGTCACAGAGATCAGAACAACTTCATTGCTCCTGGTCATAAGTGTGTAATTTCAGGGCAATAAAGTTTATTGCTTTAGGTGATAAACTGTGTCTATAGACTACTTTTACAGTAGATACATCAGGGGGGTGGGGAAGACACTGTGCTTTAAAGATATTGACTTGTGGACTGTTTCATAGCTTACCTTGTTATAAGTGTAAGGTGTTGGAGAGGTGGGGATAATGCCAGATTTTTCTTTCTGATGCCGTCTCTGTGCCTCCAGTACCTGTTGCCATGAGAGGGGGGAAAAAAAGAATGCAAAATACATTTCTACAGGCACCACAAGCAGCAATGCCTATGCGAAAGGTGCCTGATGCTTTTCCATTCGGTGGACTTATTGCAGCTACTGAAGAGTCTGCCAAACTCAAACTATTCTTCCTAAAAAAGTCTGGAACCTTATACATGGGGAAAATTTCAGCAAAAATATTTTGCTGCTTTGCATGAAAACTCCAGTTTTGCCTGAATTAAAGCAATTGCTCACATCTCTTTCATTCAAAACCTCTAACATCTGCATGCTTTGGAACTAGAACCTAAAGTGTGTTTGGAGGGTAACCCTAGCTCCAGAGGTGTCCCTTTTTGCCTCTCCCATAAACAAATCACATCAAATTTGTCCCTTGCTGATCAAATCTATGTTTCTGAGTTTCTACAAAAAATCTCAGTTTAAATATGCTCCAGAAAAGCTTTCTACCGGTTTGGTAGTTCACTTGTTTTATAAACCCTGTCTGTAGTGCCCATGGCCCTTCACCAGCAGGCTCCAGTTGAGGACGCATTTTCAGGGCACTCAACTGTGGCCACATGGTCTGATCTCTGCAATTGCTCTTCCTAGTCATTAAAGGCCGCCAACATGCCCAGTATTGCAATTAAATATCTATCTGCAGTTTTCTTTTAATTTTCTTCAGGACTCCAACACAAAGCACAAAAGAGAGTGGGGAAAGCAGGACTACAAAAAACAGCCTGTCTGTAATTATAGATTATGTCTTAATGCATACCGACAAGAGGGCCAAGCCAAGGTGAACGGGTAACCATCTGGCACTGCCCTCTTTTTCAGCAATTGCCTTTACAGAACCTTTTTGTTTCAGCAGTCCTTTTTGATGTAATCTTGAATGAGCCTGAGCTGGAAGAAGGATTGCGAAGCAGGGATTTTTCCAAACCAACTGCTTTAACACAGTTAAAGGCCAATTGTCAAAATCCTGGAGTAGTCTCACCAGTGGGAGGCAGGCCCGGGAGAGTCAGGAGCCATCAGCAATAAGTCAGTGCTAAGAACACAGTCTGGGAAATTTGCCTCATCATCTCCTGCTGTAATCAATAGATCACTGTGGCACTCCACCTTGAAAGGTGGTGACTATAGAATTACTCAAGACTTCTGCACCCAGAAGCCCTTAAATAGGACAGCAAAAGCTATTAAATGATGTGGTTATGGAAGCACAGGCAATAAAGATCATGATTCTCCTTTAGCCTAGAACTGTAATCGTTTGTTACCTGAGGTGCTACGTAATACGGAGTGAACTGTGGTGTCATCAAGTCACCTTGGTCTACTTTGGCAAATCCAAAGTCACACAATTTAACAGGTGCATCCTAAAACAAGGAGAAGAGGCTTCATTACAAAATCTCATTGTATCAGGTTTTCTAATACATATTTCTCACCTTGTACTCCTCTTACCTTTGCCACACACAATTCTGTTTTGTATTCATATCTTTACCTTTCCACAAAGCCGCTAAAAGGTCATAAACCAATCTTTGAAACAATCATTTTTGTTTTCCTGGGTGCTCTTGGTCAAAAGCAGTCCCCCTCTCAGATCTGGAAAGCACTAAGCGCGCTGTAGGGGGGTCACTGCACATGCAGTGTGGTTATGACCAGAAGAAAGAAACAGGCAAGTGCTTGGATACATCAAAGCACCTATAATGCATGTTAGAACATCCTGATGACACCTAGGGAGGAAATATGGCAGAGTGGATCTTCTCCTCAGCAAAGCAGGATTTTACGTCGAGGTGGAGAACCTGACTCATATTTAACAACAGCAGCACGGATAGGCTGGGTGCTAAGCAGATCAGAGTACGGAAAAGCACGAAGCCAAAAAAGGTCATGAATTTTTGTCACCAAAACATTGCATTAATGTCATTTTACAACTACTCTGAAAATCACCGTTGAGCCATTTTACAGAATTCAGCAGTAAACAAAGAATATCAAGTTTTCATCTTACCAGAGAGTTATCCTTGAAGAGGAGATTCTCAGGCTTGAGGTCTCTATGTGCAATGTTTAGTGAGTGGCAATGCTGCAAAGCCAAAGCTATCTGAAAAAGGGCACAATAAATCAACTACAATTACAGAACCTCCTTTAGCCTGGACAGTTACTTTAGCTTTAAAAAGGACATGGCCAACACAGCTTAGACCCCAAACATTTTCATTCCACTTGGGTACAATTCTGAGTTAAGACAAGCCTGGCCATACTGCGCAATAGTGCAGTAAAGCGACAATTGGTAAATGAAACCCACCAAGCTATTCCATTTGCATTTCACTCAAAGCAAACAGAAAAGTAAAGCTAAGTTGTAGTGGGCTTCCCAATCATCTTAGTTTGACTAACTTGGGGCATTATTAGCCCCCCAGAAGTGAAACAGATCATGACAGAGTCCTTTTATATGCTCTGCTACTCCTACAAGGTCACTGCACTTGTTTGCGTGCTCTCCAGCAATTATATTCTGTTTAACAGTCAACAGCAAGTTCTTGCTTCAGTATTTCAGTGACTTTTTATTGCATTTGTTACTGACTTAAGAGTCAACATTCAGGCAGTTTTAGTCTTTAATTCTTGACGGTACTGCCTGCAGTTTACTCATTTCATGGGATATTACACAGAAATGCATTACTTGATTCTTTCAAAGACAGCTGCTTACACCACAGTGGTTTAGAAACCTGTAACCCAGTCACGAAAGCTTCAAAGACTGTACATTTGAAAGTGCAATTCATCTAAAGAAAACCAAAGCATCAATACTTAAACAGCATTACTGAAATAAAAGTAAGGCAAAGCCACACAACCCTTATTTGAAAGTATTCCTATTGGCTTCTGTAGGATTCTACCTAAACACAGTGCCCTGGGTGAAGCGCTGAGTCCTTAGAAGACTGCAAATTACTGTGACAAGAGAACTTCAGTGTTAACTTAGCTCAGAAATAAACACAAACATAGTCCCAGAGAAAATCAGATAGCTTTGTGACAAGTTTCTAACTATTAGTGGGTAGTAGGAACTAAGACCTGTAGTTCAAGACAATGACGAAGAACCAGTAGATGAAAGAATAAGACTTTTAACATTGCTTTCAAACCTCATTGTATAAACATTAAAGCAAAGAGTTACTAACACAAGTGTACACATAGTCAGAATTCAATTCAAAGTCTTGTCTTTTGGTACAGTTTTAGACGATTTTCCCAACATGTTAATCCTGGAGACTGCATTGTCAAAATCAAATGGCCCAAAGGACATGAAAACAAACTGTCAAGAATAAGCCTGTACTTCCACCTAATTTCTTTGTTGGATGAAACCAAAAAGGTAACAGCACAATTAGCATTTCATTAGAAACAACTCAAAGCACAAAGCAGAAAAGTAAAATGAAATGATTTGGCCCTCTGTTTTGCCTCAGTACTAAACATTATCTCCCCAGCTTAGGGGGAAGCAAGTGATCGGGATATGGACATATTCATAAACAGTCATGTCAATCTACAACAAATGCTGTAGTATCTTGTCTCACGTTTTCTCTCCTTTATTCACTGCAGTGATCACTGGTGTGGGAGGAGGACATTCACTGATTAGTATCTCCAGCATAGCCTCTCACCTACAGTTCGTATGCCTTTTGTTTGGAATGCCAATACTACCTCTGCAAGAAGCAAACGATGGCAACTCTGGCCCTTGGCTTCATGCCGTGGTGTCAATTCCCACGCAGAAGAGCTCAGCCATTTTGACAGCAAAATCCTTCTGCCTCATGGTTCCTTACAGCAACCTGCTGGTCCTCTGCTGTGGCTCCCTAGAAAGGCTATCACAACATACAGCCATACCATCTTTCCTGCAACCCTCCCATCAAGCCAAGCTTCCTGACTGGGCACCACAAGTCATCCAACAGCTTGGAAGTGAAAGGGAATAAGTTCACCCCAGAACTGAGAGGAACTGACACTGGGGACCCCTGCACTGAACCTCATGGAGGCCCTTCTGCTTCATCATCCTGCCTACTCTAGCAGGATATAAGCTAGTCACACCAGATGCACTGCTAAGCAACAAAGAGCCTGATGGACACCAAAACCTCTAGTAACAAATACCGTGGAGGCTATAAAACACAATATTCAAGAGTGAGTTGCGTAGAGAAGTGGAGAGGGAAAAATTAGATCAGAACAAACAGCACAGAAAACATGCACTATAGTGGCACATTCCTCTTGTTATCTTCCATCATAGGCAGGACTTCCATAAAACCAAATATAGAACCCAGTTTGAAAACCACTGGCCCAGGACACACGTACATTACTGTCTGCTACCCTGCCCAAGAGGCCAGAGAAACACCAAGTCTGTGTCATGGCCAAGAGCGATTCTCAAACTGGAGCTCAGGAGCCATGCGGCATCTGGTGAGAGCCTGTGGACTGTTGGAGGTAACACTTTTAAAACAACAGCGAGGGATACAGCAGGAAGATTGTGCAAGAAAAGAGCTCTCTTTGGTGAAGTGTTCTGTAGATCAGGTTAGGAAAAGCATTGCTAAGGACAGTAGAGACACCAGGGTCCCAACTCAGAAGAACTAGCCCACATCTTCAAATTCTTTGCTTCTATTAAAACTTTGGCATTGTCAGGTTATAACAAAGCAGGCAATGATCATCGGATCAGAACTGAGGATTATTTTAGCTTCCTTTTTTCCCCCCCCCCCACCCCAGGAAATTGTTCAATACTTTAGCCATTATCATTCATGGATTTGCTTATATATGGGTGTTAACTTGCCTGCTTTGTTACTTGGCTTGCTTGCTTCTCAGTAAAGTGCCGGTGCTGGCTGATTCTGTGAAATAGCTCTCCCCCTTCCATCATCTCCATTACAATTAGGAGCCGAGCCCTGTTCAAAAGCATTTCATTTTGTTACATGAAAAATAATCAAAAAAATAACAGAATTGCTAAGCTAATAATGCATACTTCACATCTACTGACGCAGGCCAAAAGAGAGACATATACTTGCTTCTCCTGCAGTTGTTAGAGCTAGTTCGGTTCTGTGATTTTGCCTTTAAGCATATAAGCTGCAGGATTTTCTGGCTCCCAGCACAATCCAACTCACTGATTGATGGCCAGGAATCTACAGTTTGCTCTTCATGTTGGGCTCCCGCATCCAGCTGGAACAAACACCGTGTACACATCTACCTGGACGCAGTCAGACAGAAATATGCAAGTTCCACCCACACTTCCCACCAGGCAGCCAGTTTGAACCTGGAAGCCATTTAGACACATCAATGTATAACTCTGCCCTCAAAGAATAATACAGCAGGTAGAGTCTTGCATTAAACAGGTTAAACAGTTTCTAGGCTGGAACTGTCTCAGAGCATACACCTGTCTGCACCCATCCTTGCAGACATGCTGATCTGCCTAGCTGTCTGCCTAGGTGCTAAAAATGTTCACGACAACTTAGAAGCAGAATGCTTAGGAATTATCTTTAATGCTTTTGAGTCTAGATACTCTACTGTACTTCATGATTTTAATTTACAGTTTTATTGCCATAATTATGAAGGACAACGAATAGGAAGTGTGGAGATCAGGACTGCTAGATCTTCAAGAAACTAACTTCTAGTTCTTTTCGTTACACAGCAAAATCAGATACATCAGAGACTGAGACAAGTCTCAGCTCTTTAATTCTCCCAGCTCTGGTTTTGTTTTTCCTGAACTAATATCCAATTAGAAGACAATGTATTTATCCCAAGCAATATTAATGCATGAAAATTACTAAGTCTGCTTCATGTTTTGCTATGTTCATTTTAATGGACAATGTTTTGAGAGTTTACAGGGTAGAACCTAGTATTTTTAGAAACAATTCTTTCCTCCTTTTTTTTTTTTTCTTTCAATGAAGACTGGCATTCCGAGTTTCCCAGTGGCTCACAAGCATAACCATCATGTAAAAAGATCTCATTTAGGATTCTAGGTATCAACAAAAGTTGCAGCTCCAATCCTGCTTTAACAGTGCTTTGAAAGCAGAAAGATGCTCAAAGGTTACAATTCAATTCAAGTCACTAAAGCAACAGCAAAGCAGGACAGAAGCTAGAAGCTAATATACTCTCAGACAATGCGGGTATCACAGACTGAATCAATGGAAAACCTAAGAAATGAAGATGTATTCAAAACCAGTAGCAAAGGACGCAAATTCATTTAAATACGCAAATGTTTGGGCATTGACAGGGGAAAAAGCAATTGTTGCTTAGTCTGAAGTATAAACACCATATCTGGAACCCCTTATAAATATTCATTCTTGTCACACTGTGATTAAAAAAAGCAAACTCCACTATACCTTGGCCTAAACATGGAAAGCAAACTGTGAGAATGAATCACCCTATGTAATCTTACCTTGGGCTGGATTCATGTGGGAACTGCACACTGTTAGCATAAACTTCAATAATTTGAACAATATTTGGATGTGTTGCACACATCATGTGCAGACGTACCTTGAAGAGAAGGGAAGAAACGTTACTGCACCCAGTGACATGCACTTGACCAGTTCTGCTCCTCCCTCTGCCCCCAAGACTACGGCACACACGAGCCTGCATGCTGCCAGCTGTGCTCAGCATCGCTCACACCCAATTTAAATTATTCAAAAAAATAAGAAATGACTACAAGCATTTATATGAGTGACAAACAGCCATTACAGTACTTAAGACCGAGTAAGACAAAAAGATCATCCATTGCCAACTTATTTGTAACAGACCATAGAATCCAACCCAGCAGAGCTCCAGAAAAAGCTCAATCTTTGATTTCTTTGTTTTTTTAAAACAAATTTAAAGCTAGAACTAGCTTTAAAGTAGCAATAGTGATAAGACTGAAACTGAAAATTCATTAATAAAATCTGAAATTCCATAATTTGTCTTCTTTTATGGTCTGATGATCTAGCACTCCCAACACATGAAACCTCATCTCCTGTTCCGACTTTCTGAAACAGGCACCTAAGGAATTTTCCCCAGTTTAAAGTTACCTGGACTGCTAAATCAAGCCAAGGCTTGATGCTCTTTGTAAACAAATTATTTTTCCCTGGGAATTTTAAATGAGAATTTGCTCAGTAACAAGAAATGGAAGTTGCCTAAACCTTGAGGACAACTTAACACTTCTTTCAGTTTCATGACAACTTGAACAACTGCCCATCATTTTCAATAGACTGACAGTTTGGTATCTTGGCACGCTCTTGCTAGCCACAGTAAGTCACAAACAGTATCAGTGAGCCTATTTAGTTTCTCATACACAGATAAACCCATAGCATTTAGAGTGCACCTTGAAGCATTCTTGGCAATTCTGAGAGTAGTGACATCCAAGAGCGAGATGTATGGAAACAAAATTCATTGTAAACTATTCATGTTACATTACATGGGACGTAGGGAGAACACCAGCTTTAAAATGCAGTTCTATAAATTACACTTGTACATATACAGCTAATACCTACAGCAAATTCAGAGTTAGAAAGACCCTCTGTTTCACCCACCACCTCATCCTACAGGAACTGAGCGTAGCAAGGCTAGAGGATCAAACCCAAGGAATCTTGCATAGCAAGATCCGCAGAACGTGTGGTTTGTTGTGGTGTTTTGTTGTTGTTTTTTTTATTTTTAAATCATTACAACAATTCACCAAAAGGACAAGACTTTGCAGTGTGTCAGAAGGCAGACAGTATAAACAGGAACTATACCTCATTTCTAGCTTTTGGACGATCAAGAAGAATTTTCAGTGCAAAGCGTTCTTGAGAGGATTTTTTCACGCAGACTCTGGTATTACAGCAATAAAATTATTCAGTCAGCAAGAATGTTAAAGAGACACTTCAAGCAATTGATCTGTAGTTATGAGTTTGCACTCCACATGGGAATAAAAAATGCCTGCAATCTGGAATATACAAGGCACCTGTCACCACATCCCAGCTTGAAACCCTCAGTTTTCAGCCTTCCACAACAATCAAATGTTAGGTAGAAACACCCAACACAAACTTATATTTTCAGCAATGCAGAAAAACTACTTCAGAGCGATGGGTAACTCAGACAAGAAGAACGCACTCTATACATTCAGCCTGAAAGACACTTTTGATGAAAAAACCCAAACTACACAGTGGTAGCCTGAACATCTCCAACAGAGGGTGTAGTCTGCAATAAATAAAGTGTTTTTGAATGGAAATCCTGGGTTTTGGCAAGGCCACCAACCGTGCCACACACATTTTTTCTTCTTTCCCCCATTTAACAATTGAACTGCATCAGAGGGAAGCGTCCACATAACAGGCAGCTAAAAGAATAAAGCACGAAGGGATATTTTAATAAAGATCAGAGGCAACAAAGCAACGCAAAATGGATGAGGAGAAACCAATTGCCTGGACAGGAAGATAAATGGTGGCAAAAGACAATCACCCTGTCAAGCACCCAGAAACAGAGAGGCACAGACATTCATTTTCCAGTGCTTGCGCACAAATTCCCACTCCCAAAAGGCAGAGTGCTTGTTGAAAAGGGAACGCATGTTTTGCTTTACAGGAAACATCCAGTTCCTGCCAGGGTTAGAAATTCTTGACAGGCAAGTCTGGTTAGAGATGCAGAGCTCATGGCACTATCTGCTTTGGCCTCACACGATGGTCTGAAAAAATAGCTGGTAAAAATAGCTGATGGGCACACAGCGCTGATGCCCCAAGTGATGATACCATAGATGGGAGCAGTGACCTTTGCACCACACTGACACTTGGATCAAAAGGACAAAGGTGTTTGAGCAGAATTTTCTGCTGCCACTGACAACCGACTCCTGTTTGCACTTTGCTTTGGGAATATGGCAGTGAGATGGGACAAGGTAGAGGGGTGAGGAGAGTTTTTACTTCAAACATACCCCATAAAAGACAATACCTTGCTTGCACATCAGCTACGACCCACATGGAGTAGAGACATTTATTTGTTTATAAAGAGAGCCTTCCACATATCACATCGCTTTGCTGTTAGCACACTTAAAATACATACTCACTTCTCCACAGCTAATGAAACAGGCTGAGATTACATACAGATCTGCAGGCGTATAGTCTTACCTAACAGGACCACTGATCCCAGCTCCCAGCTTCTGAGTCCAGTTAATGTTATACTCCTCTAAAATGGAGGTTTCCTATTCAAGAAGAAGCAGGGCGAGGGGAAAGAAGGGGGGAGGGGGAATAGAAAAAAAAAAAAAATAAAATTACTACATCCCTTCCAAAAATAACCAGTTCAGCAGACCTGATTTGCAAGATACCTGAGCAGAAAAAGAGCCTGCTTTGGAGTTTTGCTTCACCTAGGAAAATTAAACATAAATACAAATGCTCACAGAATAATACATCTCAGTTTAAAATTATTTCTGCCCAGCTGAGACTGCTCACCCTGGCATACTGAAACAGGATTTACTGAGAACAGTAAACGGGATCTTGCACCTTTAATACAGAAAGCGTATCAAGGGCACTTTTCCCCTGACTCTTAAATCCAGCTTCCTGCCTATAAGTGATCAATCACAATTGAACACAAAGGCCCAGTTTCAGCATTATTATGTATTTTTTGGTCATACGGTACAATAGAAAATGATCTTGCTCTTTTCTTAGGGTTTTCAAACCTTTGGAACCATTATACTGTAAATTAAACCCTGCATGACTAGTTTTAGCTTGTCTGATAATGAACCAGGCTCCTGTTTATAATTCTTTTGTCCAAATCCATATAACCACGGTTTGGTTTTGTTACGACACAGCTTGGGTGCTATCATGCTTAAACATGTCACAATGCAGGATATAAACGTAGCTTCAGCACAGCATTTTGATTAATGCCGCTGCCATGTGCTGGTACACAGATGGTGATCTAACAACAGAGCAGGGCTGAACGGTGGAAATGTGTGCAAACTCAAGCCACGGAGTAATACACACCATAAAATTCTGTCTTTGTTCTTTTCTGAACATTGCTACTTATGTTCACGATCACCTTTTAAAAAGCCGCGCTTTCTCACAAATTGCAAGAAAAGGAGGTGGTAACAAAAGCTAGCACTGGAGAAGTTTAAACAAGCAGGTAAAATACTTCCCAAATACACTGAAAACAAATGGAAGAGTCCACCGCTTGCAAAGCAACTTTATTCTGATCAGATTTTCCCCTTCTGTTATCTTCAATTCAAAACATGCAGCATTTTGGGAATCACTCATGCTACAAACTACGAGAAAACTGAGAACACTCGTGCTCTCAACTAAGGTATTGAAAGTGGCAGTCCCTAACCTGGGATCGATGGGCTCTGCTACAACAGTCATGGATTAGCGCTATTGCCAGGCTGGAGCCAGACCTCAAGCCACAGGGATTGAAAACAAAGCAAGAGAGGAAAACTGATATTTAAGGCAAGATTTGAAGGGATTAGAGAGTGCAAAAAACAGATATGAAAGGAAAAGTCACCTTTTAACACAGTCTGAAGGGGGTATTACATAAATCATACATGACTAGCGTGAAAGATGTAAAGGAAAGTTAACTTTAACTGGAGGTTTTATGAAGGGTTTTAAAAGAAAGGGGAATTAAAAGCATAGTCGATCACACATGGTTCGTTGTTTTCAAGTAGAAGCACAGAGAAACTTTCTCATCAATTCAACTAACATAAATTTCACTTGTGAGAAGCGTATTAGGGAAAAGCTAATTTAACTTTCCTGATATTCAGATACAGGGAAATGAAGGCATCATAGGTGGAATGAAAACACAATTTTAGAAGAGCATTAATAAGCAGAGAAAGAGTTTCTCTGAACTGGGGAGTACCTGCTCAGCACATGCTTTCAAGATCACATTCAGTGTTTAAGTTTTGAAGAGAGCCAAACCACTGAACTGGAGAAGCAAATGACAAAGTACTCTGGAGCAACATCGTGATTAAGTGATAACAATTCTTCAGGTTTTTTTATAGAGCTTTGAAGTCTGCCGCTCCTCTTCCAAAACTGAAGAAGGGCCTGCCTGCCCCAAAACTTACCTAACCCTTTCAATTGCACAGGTTGGTCTAAAAAGAGATACTATCTCCACACACAAGCCCAGTCTTGACTACAGTTTCTGCTGCCTTGTGCCTCTTCTGCAGCGGCAGACTACTTGCTTCATTCCAGCTGAATAAATGGAATCAAGTAGCTGATTAGCAATTGGAAAGTCTGATTTGAATCAAATCTAGTGAAAATAAGATCTGATAGTCCTTCAGGAGTTGAGAACAAGTTCAACAACTATAAATGAGTCAATTTTCAATAAAAATTAATTTCCTCTTTCATAGTCTGCATATCTGCCATTGCTCTAAATAAAAAAGCCAATATTTTTGTCTTCTGCATTTTTATTTGGATTACAGTCTTCACTCCAAAGCAGCATTACAACTTAGAAGCAAAAATTAGTAATCCAGTGATCAAGAAACACTATTCACCATTTCCTAATAATATGAAGTACAGTATTTGAGAACTTTGATGGACATCAATGTACAGAATTGCTTACACCTCCTAGTTCAGAAACAGGAGCTCCAAACCTAGCACCTAGACTATGTAGCTACAAATCAACATGAGTTCGTAACATTCAAAGAGTGTGAAATATTTAAAATGTACAGATACAAAACCACCCTCTGAAAATATCAAAATCTATTTCAACTGGTAAGCCTAAGTGCCTTGCCTCTTCATTTAGATTAATGTACTGTGGATGCAGGCAGCAGAAGGTACGGTATCCTGTACTTAGCTCCACATCTGGAGAATAAAATGCCATACAGTAGCACTGCTGCACAGCAATGAACTTGTAGACTGGCTGACAGGTCAGCTGGAACTAATCTGCTGCGGCTGGGAACAGAGGAGACAGAACAGTGCTGGAGAGAGCGCTTTCCAAACAAATCTGCAGTGGTGCAATTTCTTACAGCAAACCTTTTTGCTCCTACTGTTAAAGGAACTTTAAACTTCTGATGAGTCCTTACATTTAATTTCCAGTGGGCAAAGAGAATAAACTAATTTGAAATGCATTCAATTAAAAAAAAAAAAAAAACTTTCACACAAACTTTAAGAGTTGAGTTCTCTTCGATTGCACAATTCCCTTTCAGCAAGCCTAGGGTACCTAAAACAACAGTTCGAGCATCCTCCCATGCAGTGTCAGCAGTCTGGGACGCTAACAGCGTGGAAAGGCAGGACTCTCAGATTTCTCCTAGCTTGATCTCCAGCAAGCTGCTTTCAGACAGGGTTAAGCATGCATCAGGAGTGCTGGGGGCAAGGGGAGAGCTCAGCCACTTCTCAGTTTCCACTGAATAGCAATGGGAAAAGGTGTGAAATAAAGTACTTTAGGAATAATGCATACTCACTACAGTCAATTAAAAGTATACAGACTGCTGCTTGGATAAACTCCACATATTCAACAAGTGAAATGCCCACAACCAGTGTAACTCCACCTCCACTGCTCCAACATGCAGCCTTTCAACTTCAACTAGTTTGCCTTAAACAGCGATCACTACCTTGAACTGCAGACCTTAAACCTGCAGACGCAGGTGAAAACCAATCAAATTTCAGCAATAACCAAATATTTGAGAAGAAGAGAAATCAGCATAATATGTAAAAGTCTAAATTATGTTTTAGATTCAGATAATGCCTATAACCCAAAAGATTTGCCCAGAATCTGTTCTCAGTCAGAGCCCCTCCAAACTGAGAGGGGCAGGAGGTGGATACAGAACTCTCCCTATACTTATACAGCTGCTTCGGCTTTTTTGTTTTGTTTTCAACCCCCAAGAGCTCTGACGTAGATCTTTACCTTCACGTGAAATAGCATAGAAATACTTGAAAAAGCTTCCTTTTGAAAGCCTTCTGGACAGCTACTTCACCTGCACTGTGCCAAGACTGATAAGCAGGAAGAAACAGTATGCAATTTCGATACTTGATCTCATAGTTTAAATAAGATCTGGATTGCCTGAACACGGCTTAGACTTCCTTCCACTTTGGGCTTTTTTAGTTCAAAAGGCAAGAGCCACAAATTTTACAGCAATCCAGATTTCAACAACACAAGATAGTGTTGCTACTTCTCTTGCATTGATTTTTATCCCCAATGAGCTTTGTAAAGACAAATCCCACCGTGGCAGATAGCAAGGCTAAGGAAAGGTGACAAATACCAATATACAGGGTCTTTTTACCTATATACTTAAGGAATTCATTCATGTTATTAAAATATGCATTTATGAAGGCATCCAGAATCTATGACAGTGAATGCTTTGCACAAGGTAAAGAGCCTGCACAAAGTGTTTAAAACATTGTTTTGTTGTCACTTTATCTCAAAAGGGTTTCCCCAGCTTCTTCAGGAAATCCGCTCAGCCAGGTCAGAGAAGGATTCGCCGGGAAGCACTAAGCTCACACACTGATTCTCGCTGTAAAAAAAGAAATCTTGAATCTGTTCAGCTCCTCTGCCACCACTCTAAACACAAACATCCCACGCACCAGATTTGTTTTCATGACAGCATCCGAACAGAAACTCAGAGATGGACTGAGACAACAGCATTGCCTCTGCAGCTGGGGGCTGGTGCGAGGCAGAGACCCCGGCTCCCAGCCGCCCCGAGCGGCCCCAGTTCCACTCCCTGTAGTCTCAGCATCTCAACACTGATCCCCCAAGGCCGGATCCAGTGGCAGACTGCCTGCAGCTTCTATTTCCCTGCCCGGTGTCTGGCGCTCCACACCGGAGCACTGCCGTTGAC